>NC_142522.1:40718451-40853451 GCF_964205215.1 Stylophora pistillata
TTCATACTGCATGAAGGTTGGATGATGACAAATTTTATCAATGGGCTCCGTGAAACTTGTAACATTTCTCTTCCAGAATACAATCATTCCCACTGCGGGGCCCATTTCAAAATGTCTCGCCGCGGCGGGAGACAGAGAGGTGGAAGAAGTAATGAGCAGGAGAAAATTATTGCCCAAACATTTGTGAAGTTTCTCGAGGATGAAAATCGAAAGGAAGACATGCTTAGGAACGAGATGAAGCAGATATATGAAGACGAATTCCGCGAGCTGTACGAGACACTTGGTATGCCTTTTTCAAAGCTTCTCAACAAGCTTACTTACCATCTAAACGCTTGCCAGCTACTTCAAGATCGTGTCATTTTTGGAGGCGGAGAATCTGCTTCTCTTCAACTCTTCACTGATGACCCTGATGAGTCAGATGATAATGAAGACGAAGATGAAAATGATATTCCCTATGCTATGATGAGCGTTCAGGGGTTCTACTGTAAAGTTTGCAGGAGAGATCTGGGAGACAGAGTGGCCTATATAAATCACATCGCAGGAGTGAAACATCGCCAACAGCGTATGCTAAAAGAGATTCGAAAATCTTTGGCGAAGTAAGAAATTAAAATTGATGTCGTAGGCATTCAAATATCACAAAGATTTTAAATTCTATGACATGTTCTCGAAGACTATGCTCTAAAGGGGGCAGGTGTAGGGAGTACCGAGAAATCGTTTTATCTAGTACATCAAAGTACTTTAATTTCTACCTTTGTGTCATTGTTTAAGTGGACATTATGCTTGCGCTTTGAACTTTTTTTGTTTCATCACGTATCAGCCTCTTTCTTCCTTTGTTTTCTTCATAATTCCTTTATCTTATCTTACTGCAACATTGAGCGAGTAAAGAAAGGACATTTCAAAGAAAAACATTTTCCATTTCCGCGTTGACAATGGGTAATTTGTCCCTATCCTCCTGTTCGATTTTCCGCACAAACGAAACAGGTCTAAAATGAAGGAGCCCCAAACTTTTGTCCATGTGTGTTTGTGTAAGTGTTAGAGGGGTGGGGAGGGGAGGTTGGAAGGTAAGATTGTACAGACGAAACATGAAGGTTTTCACTAAGTCATGCACGACCCACAATCTAAACTTCAGTGTCCACCAGTAATTGTGATAGCCATCAAGGTCTTTGATTTATTTAAGGATAGAATGTTTCAACCCTTTCATGTTTTGCTTTTCGTAGTCAAACACTTGAGATAAAAATTGAACTTAACGGTTCTTTAATCATATTAATTTGAGCAAACATCAATTTTCCTTTTTTTTTTTTTTTTTTACCCGTGACAGACCAGAGCTTGTCTTTGACAAAAATGGAATAAAAGTTTCTTCAGATCCCACAGGAGATGAACATGGTGTGATAGAATTGAAAGTGGAGAGTGGAAAATATGGGCAGATTGTGTTGATTATAGAGAACCTCAGTGAAATGATTATTACACTGAAATACATCACTCTACTATGGAGTGTCAACTTCTTCGATTACAAGGAAATCTCCAATATCGGACCGTCCGAGGGTCAACTCTATCCAGGTAAAATTCTTAACTTACTCCTGCAACTATCGGGAAATTTCCTTTACTGATTTGCGATACAGGTATAGAATAGAAAGATATACTTACAATGGAACAGGGAATTGTCCATTAAATGAGTGAACGTATTTTCCATCGGTACAGAAGGCGGCAAACGTATCAGACCATCAGAGATTTCTTTTATCTTTGTTGTACTTGATTACAAGATTCTGAAGAGTGGATCTCTGTGGCTTGTGAGAACTAATACGATGAAGCTTAGTTCAATGTTCGCAATACTGATGCTGATCGCAACTGAAATCAAAACCTAAAAAATCTAGTCCTAAAACAAGCTATTCATGAAGTGTCAAATAAGGAAAAGCGAACTATTCATGAGCTGTCATATATAGGAAACCGCAATTCGCTTAACTATTTAAAACCACGGAGAAACAGAAAAATAATCACGCAAATTTCGATAATCACGCATTGTTCAAAGTCACGCAATGAAACTAGAACTGTTCATAACATCCATAATAGGATGATAAATATCAGTAGAAAAGGGAACCTAAAATATTCCTAAAATAATCAAGAGGACTGTGAAGATATGAAAATCATACATATGAACTGCCGGTGAAGGAATGATTATCAAAGCAATCTTCGCAATAATGAACACTAATTTAGCGGTGATGATCAATGAAAGGCCTTATTTCCACAACTATTCAAGTAGTGTTCATTATCGCGAAGATCGCTTTGATATACATGATCACGAGGGTGAGCTATAAAGCTTCAGGAACATTTGTCCGCGATAGAGATTTACTGCTGAGTTACACATTAAGACACCGATCTCTGATATAGTCAGTGATTTCGATGCAACTTCACATTTTTTTAAGAGACGAGATGACGAGTTTGAACCATTGTTCATTTTTGGTTTTTTTAAGTTTTTTTTTTATTTCCAACATTTTCCTATGACGTGAGCTCATGATCAACAAACTACTATGAGTTAAATTGGGTCCGGCTCATCAGTTTGTGGGTAACGAGCCCACACTTCTTCCTCATGAGTGCCTAAAAAAAGGAACAAACAGTTTTGTGTGCTGTAGGTTGCCAGAAGAGGTTCAGGATTGGCTGTAAACGTCGCCGTGAGTTCGGTTATTCGTATGTTCCTGGTGTACTTACATTCCAGTCCGAAGATTTGCCAGAGTTTCATATCCTGAGGTTTTTGTCGGTGCGTATCGTAAGCGACTTGTACGATGACTTAAAGAAAATCTCGGAGTACACACCTCCCAAACAGGCACCAGAAATTCCCAGGGATGTCCAGACAATTGAAGGAATACCCCTTCCACGGTGAGGATTTCATTATAAACCCAAGTGATGAAAGATGGACTGTTCTTTAGAATTGTTTGCGTTTTTGTGATTATATATATTTTTTGTAATTGCCTTTATCGTTATCAGCTAGAATTGGTTTCACAACAACAACCGTACGACTCGATGGTTTTGTTGTTTCGATTAACCATTCAAATAACCATTTCAATTTACCTCGCTTTTTAGACTCCAGAACAATGGCTTGCTCATGGAAAAGCTGAACCCCTATGAAATCCCCTTCACTGTCAAAGCCCAGGTCGTTAAAGGCAGCCAAATCCGAGAGGGACTGAGGTAAAGTAGACATCTATATTTATACAGGATAGCCCCTTCAGTGTAGTAAACACTGGTATCAACGGGGGTCCTGTTAACCACCCATCCCACTCCAGGGGAGGACATCCATCACGCAGTAGCCTCGTGCGTGGGAAATTAACGTCTCCTGCCCCTAACCCCGCAGGAGACGGGACCTCCATTTATTCGTCCCTATCCGAGAAGATTAGAATATCTGACCATTTCTTGATGTTATAGAAAGGTAGCATATTCTTTTCAATTATTTTAAGACCTTGAGTGTTGGTCCGGCCGGGGCTCGAACCCTCGACCTCCCACACAACAGTCCAGCGCTATATCCATTGAGCTTACTGGGAGGCGGTTAGGACAACTCTGTACGTAAAATCAGGTACACGGCGCAAACTCATTCCGGAAACCTCATACACAACTCTTTTTTTATAATATTTTCAGAGGTATTAATTTATATCATTGTTCCACAACGTTAAGTCTTTTGAATTGGGGTAGCCAAAATACACAATTAAGTCAAAATATGTCGCCCTCTGACCGCAACTGTTTAACTCATTCAAAATCATGGCCTTTTCCCCTGGTATAAATGACCAGAAAAGTCGAGCAAGTAAAAATCGTGACTAGAGGTCCCTGAGGACATAAACTACAGCTCTCGTGATTTTCTTGTTTTTTCAGGGATCGATTGGAAAAGAAGTTGAATTTCGACAACTATAAAGAAAAGTTCTGTCTGCTTCTTCATGTGGAAGAGTATCAAATGCAAAAGGACATCAGAAACTATGATATGAAAGGAGTTGTTTTTAAACAAGAAAGAGGAGACAGACGCTTCCTCATCTTGGAGGTGAGTGGTTGTTGCTAGGGCTGCAAAAGAGATTCACCATATGTCTTCCTCGTTGGTAGAAACAATACCATGGCTGAGGAAAGCAGTTCCCGACTTTTTCCTTGCTTGCTTTTTCTTTACGATATCCTAGCCTACAAATGTCAAACGGAGTTGTAACTAGCGCTAAGTCATCATAGCACTAATTCGTTTGCTATGTTGGATTTTTTAAGTGGTTTCAAAAGGAAAGTGTAAGACTGGTGCGACTAAACTACCCAAAATAAATATTAGTTTTCCAGATAGTTTGTATGGCTACTTGCAGTACTTAATTTTTATTTTCTATATTCCGCACTCTTGAAAAATTGAAGAATTGAAAACTTACATGTTATCATGTTATCGCTGTTAAAATTTTATCTCATATCTTAAAAATCAAAGGAAAATGATTTTTCGAATTTGTTTTTGTTTTTTCTTTGCGACATTTAGGTACCAGGTCTTGCAGAAAACCGCCCATCTGTGTTACGCGGTGATCAAATCTTTGCCTATGAGCCAGGAAAACTACACCAACAATACAAAGGAATAGTGCACAAAGTTCAAAAGCTTGATGTGAAACTTGGCTTCGATTTGAAAAAGTATGTTCTAAATGTAAATTACGGATCTTCTTAGAGCCTTGCATGACTTAGTCAGCGTAGTGTGAGGCTCCATTAGCAATCCTGGTAATTTATTGTTGATTGACTTACATACCTGAATCGTTCACCCTGCAACTGCACCTGGATCAGAACTACCTATTTTTTGGGTAGATCATCCTTACAATGAGCCTCAGTTAAATTATGGACTGACGAAAGTTTGCGATGAGCCGTAAGTTTAACCTCTGTGGACAGGCACTAAGGTGCGAGGCTGGAGTGATTATGTAACCCTTATTCGATGGTTTATCATATAATACCCTGGGATATTTTGTGAGTTGCGTAGTTTTTTTCGAGCCTCGTGATATACACGAACTTATCCAGAGAGGGGACGATACTTACAGCTGTGCCTCAATTATTTGGAATGCTGCACATTAAATCCCGCGTATTTACTTCCAGCATACCCTACGTGAATGGGAAGAAGTTCGATATTCAGTTCACATTCAATCGACTTTCAGTACAGATGGAACATCGCGCATGTGAGCAGATTGCATCTGTGAACAGGCAAGAAATGCGCCATGTTCTTTTCCCAACAGAAGACAGTCTCGATCAAAGAGGAGAAATAAATAAAGAAGTCAGGTAAGTTGAGAGCAGCATAGATTTGTGAAAAAGGACAAGCATGCTTTGTGTTCTCGAAGTCTTGTTTACGCTTTTCAGGGTGTTCACACATGAGGGAATTACTAGAAATGTATTTTAGTTCTGTGAACACTCAGTAAATATCTCATCGATCCTTGGACTCATCTCTTTGATGTCTATCTCCTCGAGAAAAGCTTAAAGGTTAAATCCTATGGGTCTGCTCTCATGGATATTCTGCACGACCGGGTGAAGCTGCAAGAATCATGCTGGCTCGTGCCAGAGCACCTGTAAGAGGCTGCTCGCGCACACTTATTGGCCTATCAAGCCGAAAAAACTGGTGATCACACTTTTGAATGTTCGTACTAAAAATGCAATTTAAAGCTGCCCTGTAAATTCAACGCAAGGGAATGTTATAGTTACTAAAACCGCAAGCTAGTATGTAAATAGGACTTTTTCGGTAAAGATGCCAAAGTTCAAACTCTATTTAGGATTATGTAATCAATGAACCGCACGAGAATCAAATCTAGCACTTGGCTGGAAAGAAAACCTACTTCTACTTCTATTTTAGATTCTTTTACGATCGCCACCTGAACGGTGAACAACAAGAGGCAGTTCAGAAGATTGCGTCGGGAGTTTCACGCCCTGCTCCATATCTCGTGTTTGCACCCCCCGGAACTGGAAAGACTGTTACTTTGTTAGAGGCCATTAAACAGGTGAGGGGAATCTCTTAGGAAGAAATTCGCTTTTCTCGCTGAACTGATAAAAATGGCTTTAGCGGGCAGATATAAGTTGAAAGATTAAATCCGCTCCTTCCGCGCGAATTGCGCTTTGTTGCCTGTGTCCAATGTAAAGTGTACTGTCAGCAAAAATGCTCGCAAATTTTGCAAGTATTTCTCACAGGAGCGTAAATCCTGATCATAGCAAAAGGCAAGCTCGGCCAGAAACAGTTCAGCTGTTGTCAAAGCTGGCTTGTTCCATTTAAGGACTAAAGGGAACTATTAAGTTGTTCTTGCAGTTTCATTTCTGGACTGAAAAAATGAAACCGACAACTAGCTGTCTATCCTCTTTTCGTTGCCTACAGGTGCACGTTTTGATTGGTTCAAGCTACATTCTGGCGTGTGCACCAGAAATCAGTGCTGCTGGCCTATTAGCTGAGCGCCTGTTGGCTCACGTAGATAGAGGCAAATTGTTCCGGATGTACGCTACGTCACGGCCCTGGGACTTTGTGCCTCCAAAGCTCAAGGTGAACAGTAATTCTTTTCCTTCAACATTCCATTGAGACACTTTCTCCATAGTCTGTCAGACTTCTGAGTAACAAGAAAAACAGTGTAACCTAAACAGATATTTATAGTAATCAAATGCCAGGAATATGTACGGAACCCAGACTTTAAAGAGAGTTTTATAGCAGGTCATAGCTAGCGAAGCACGGCACTGAACTATACCTTAATTGCACTTTTTAGGACGCACGAGTTGTGAATTTTGACCCTGTGTCACATGAAGTGTATTATCCCTCTAAAGAGGACTTGATCAGTGACTATCGTATAGTTGTCGCTACTTTGATTACTGCAGGAAGGTAGGTGGTAATATGATGTGTATAAAGTAACCTGGCAACATCAGAACTAGAAGGCAGAAATTAGGTCAAGTAATGGCGTTATGCATGCAACCGAGCAAATGACCTTTTTTCCTCAAGTGTGGTTTAATAAGACTTCTTGCAGTATAAATATTGAATTACAAGTTTGGCAAGCAAACAATGATAAAGTATTTACACAAAGTATATATCTAAGGAAAAATTTACTGCATTAGCAACTATCAAGCATATATGGCAAAACTAGTGACGTGCAAAGCACATAGCGTATTTGTTTGAGATAAAGTTCTTAACCTGATGGTCGAAGTGCAGCAGATATTTTAATTTCATTCTCTAGGTCTTAATGCGTAACTAGATGAAGTATCTACTAACAATAACGTGAGTGACAAAGAAAACAAACTCGTGTCACCTCACCATATTGAGAGCATTTTGATCGCTAAAAGTCTTTTTTGTATCATTTTCCAGGTTAGTGTCAGCATTTTCCAGGTTAGTGTCATTTCACGCACATTTTCATAGGCGAGGCGGGTCATGCAACAGAACCTGAGTGTATCATCCCTGTGGCAGACCTCCTGGACCCCAATAACCCCAGGGGCGGTCAGCTGGTGCTTGCAGTTAGGACCAATCCTCAGATCCCCGATTTCACAGAAGTATGGACTGGGTGAGTATATCACAGGCAACATCTGTAAACAGCAGTCACTGCACACCTATTTTCTTCATCTAGGGTTTAAGGCTTTAAGTTCGTGTAATGATGTCTATGAATAGACGACAGGAACACTTAAAATTCAGTTATTGATGCAGTTATTTTCAAAATGATAATCCATAGTTTTGCTACTTACCCGCTAAAAAGGAGCAAAAGCGTCCTTCTGAATGAGTCACTCACTCTCTTAACTCTTGTCTCTTATTCACAGAGATTTCTCTTTTGGAACGTTTGATGACGTCATGTCCTGCTTACACTCGTGGTCCCAGCGGGAATTATAACTCTAATCTTTTGACAAAACTTATGAACAACTACCGTTCACATAGAGCCATTATCGAGATTCCTAAACAACTGTTTTATGAAAACGAGTTGAATGAATGTGCTGAAGATTTCATGTGAGAAAGTCATTCACATTTCTTGTGAAAGACGACCCGATTCTACAAAGCCATAAACTCACTGAGAAAATAGCTACACTTTTCGACACTAGCTTCATCTCAAGACAAACCAGCAATACCATTTTTTGTTAACAAAGAGCCTGTAAACGGACAGACTTTCATATTATTTGGACGGGGATACCCGTCGGAGACCTTGGCATGAGGCACAAAAGCATACTAATCTGCACATGACTTGCGCTTTAGTGACTCCCACAAAAAGATAACTGATAAAACTTAGTCTTAGCTGGCATAAGTCAGACTAAAGATGCTTGATTTTCCCTTAACAACACTACTCGCAACCTCCTCATCCGCCTATAGGAGTCAATCAATCAATAAACTTTATTTAAGGAGGGACGCTCATTAACCCAAGGAGTTATCTAACATGAGGCCCTCGGGAGTGCCTGCACTACCCCTCCCTTCCCCCCCCGAATGCAATATTCATTCAAATTCTACACGAAAAGGTCTCGTTGTCTAAAGATAGCCCCTTCCCCTTTCCCTCACCACTTTCCTACGTTAACCAGACTAAAATATAATACATCGTACATACCGTTAATACTGACCTATTTTCTCCAAGAAATATGATGATAGGCTGGGAAGAGCTTCCAAATAAGAACTTCCCGATAATTTTCCATCCGGTGTTTGGTAAGGATGAAAGAGAAGGCAGCAGCCCTTCATTCTTTAACGTGGCTGAGGTAGCAACTATTGAGCGATACCCGAGGAAACTGTTGGACGACAATGTGAGGAGCAGAGGACTAAAGCACTTGAGACCTGAGATGATTGGGGTGATCTCGCCTTACAAAAGACAAGTCAGTAAAAATGTGGATCTTATCGTTTACGAGTACTATACTGGTCTATTTACTTTCTTTAAGGGTCCAGCATCCCGGCGGATCTTTATCACTGAGTGAATTACTTTGAATAGTTATTACTAATTGAAATTATTATTCCATGGCAAGGTGCAAAAGATCCAGAAAATGATCGAAAAAAGACGCTTTGGTGACGAGATCAAGGTTGGCAGCGTAGAGGAGTTTCAGGGGCAAGAAAGAGGAGTTGTCATCTTGTCAACAGTAAGATGCACCAAGAAAGAATATCTGGAGATGGACAAGGACTTCTACCTCGGATTCCTGAACAATGCCAAGGTAGAATCTCTATTTCATCTTTTTGTACTGACTTACCCGTCATCTAATAGCGGCTGAAGTGTAAATGGGAGAAATTATGAACTGGCTTCATTGTTATAACGGTTAAAAACTCCTTTGGAGAATAAGAAATGGCTTGTTTAACCCACGTTTACGATTATGATACCTCTCCGTTTGCCATCCAGTCCTAAGGGTTTATTATTTTGGAATATTCCTTAACCAGGGGTGAAAAATGTGTCATGCTCTTAGAGCTTGGAGGTTGATGAAAGGGTAGTTCATAAATCTTTTGTGAGAAACTCCGCTATCCCACATCCCTACGGGAAATGTAAGGAATATCTATCAATTAATATTTATTGTTTTTCCTCAGAGATTCAATGTGGCCGTAACTCGTGCCCAGGCTCTCTTGATTGTGATAGGGAACCCGGACATGCTGTGCCTGGACAAGAACTGGAAAACGTGAGTGGAACAGATTGCATTTCGCACAACTTTCAGAAAATCAAAATTTAATAAAAGAATGGGCTAGATACAGCTTTGTGAATATCTGAGTAACTCATATCCTTTGCAATTTTTAACTGTATGGGTTCTGTGCTCCCTACTACGGGAACAAAATCTTACATTAATTCCTTTTTTTTTTCCAGTTTTGTAAATTACTGTCGTGCAAACGACGCTACTGTTAACGTGGAAAGGAAAGAAAAGGTGGAAGACATTGCAGACACTTTGAAAAGACTCAACCTCTTCTCTGCAGCAACTTCAGGTGATCAGCTGTTCTGATTTAATTTTGCTGTGAAAAGTAACAGATACACTCTTATTCCAATTTCTGTGGTTTAATTGATCATTTCGTCCTTTATTCGTTAAAATTTTACACCTATGTAAGGGAATTTTTCGAACGTTTTGACAAGACTGAGAGAAAGAAGCAATGGAAAAATCAGAATCCACGAATCCACGAAAAAATGAACTCCATACCTCAGATTTTATAAAACAATGCACTGATACTGCTGAATGGAGAGATATCGCGAACTAAGCCATCATTAAGTTCGTTTGGTAGAATCATAAGCGATGCTGATAAGGAATTTTTTTTCACTTTGAGTCACATTTTGTATTATTGACCGCCGCCTGGTTAGCTCAATTGGGAGAGCGCCGGACTGCTGTGCGGGAGGTCGAGAGTTCAATACCGGCCGGACCAACACTCAGGGTCTTAAAATTAATTGAGAAGAATATGCTTCCTTTCTTTAACATCAAGAAATGGTTAGATATTCTAGTCTTCTCGGATAAGGACGAATGAATGGAGGTCCCGTCTCCTGCAGGGCTGGGGTAGGAGACGTTAATTTCCCACGCACGAGATTACTGTGTGATGGATGTCCTCCCTGGGGTGGGTTGGGTGGGTAGGTGAAATCGCTACGAACTAAACACGACTGCCAGAGGCGCCTGTCTGATTTCAACCTTAAAAAATTGTAACTAAACACGTATGTTGTTTAGAGAAATAGAGACCTTTACCTTTACCTTTACCTATTATGCCTTTCCCCCCCCCCCCCCCTCTATAGCACTTACCGTAAGACTTACTCTTTTCAGAATACGACGGAGACTCAGAAATTAGCCAGCGTCAGCTTTAAGAACACCCAGAGTGGACTAGGCACGAGTAAATGTCACTGTTCCAGTCTCCAGCTACCCTTGCATCTCATCATCTTGATTATCCTTAGAACATATCATTTTCGAGTACTTTTTACTTGTACTATCTGGAGTTTGGGTTTTGGTCGAGGGTCGAGGGTAAAATGTCGAGGGTCCGAGAAAAATGTCGAGAATCCATAAAAAACTAAAACTCGTAACTTTAAAAAAAATCAAATGTCAGAGGAAACTCTGACATGTTGTGACTTATTGTTTTTGTATCCTTTCACGCTTCATTTACACAGCTTCCACAAATGCACCCGCAACCGCAAATAAAGAGATGCCGGCCGATCGAGGTCAAGGTTAACTTTATGGAAAGCGTGACTAAGCAATTCGTCCATCGAAATATGGTTTTCTCTTAAGCGCCTAAATCTCGCAGTTTCCGGGTTTCCATCCACCGTGAAGTCATAAGCGAAAAAACTCCAACTGAGGAACAGCAAATAAAAAATGATTTCGCAACCACAGATGCGCTATTAGAGGGGCTTTTAGCAACGTCTGACAAAAGATTGACAAGAACGTACAAATTTAGTTGTTTGAGTTCACTTTTTCGTCATTTTGATCGCTGGTGTGTTTTAACATTTGTTCCCTCTGATCCTGTAAAACGTTTTGCACATAACCGAAACTGAAGTTTTTACTGCTGCTGTTACTGTAGTTTTAGTCGAATTTGTCATGATTTCACCCCATACTCGGAGTGTTAAGAATCTTCTTTCTCATGACATCGTAATGAACTCGGGGATTTCAATCTGATTTAAAACTCTCAGAACTAACCTTCCAAGAAATGAATGCTAGTGAGTAAGGAGATTTAGCATATTGATCTTGGAACTCCGTGGAAGGTTCTTGTTTTTACACCACTTTGATTGACAAGAGCTTGTTTTCTTTAAGTCTGCACACGCCTTGTTATCAAGTACTGGATTCGTTTCAGTTAAATGTAATCGTTAAAATATGTCGTTCAATCTCTTCTTTTAAAGCTTCTCCAGTTTTACTTCTCTTTTCGACTATGGCTTGTATTAAAAACAGCTTGTTTTCATAATCAAGTGTGCCTTCTGGCATTAATAATACCAAAGAGAAACGTTTGGCAAAACAGCTGTCAACCTCAAGCGCTTACTAGAGAAGTAAACTACAAACACAAACACAAATCCTCAAACACACAAACGATAAAAATCACAAAAAATCAAGCATTTGTTTCTCTTGTCAATCTTTTGTCAGACGTTGCTAAAAGCCTCTCCATTAGCGCGCGACAGGAAGATATCTTTTTCGATGTTATGTCATGTTTGAGAACTTTTATTCCAGCTCATACACTTAGTATTGTAAACTCACAAACGAAAATTGTTTATTCAGAAAATTTTGATTTTGTCGCTTTCGGAGAAAACAAATCTTGAAACATACTATCGATAAAAATAAAATAAAAAAAAAAGACTGACAGAACAAAAATTTGTAGGTTTTTTTTGTCAATCTTTTGTCAGACGTTGCTAAAAGCCCCTCCATTAGCGCATCTCTGGTTGCGAAATCATTTTTTATTTGCTGTTCCTCAGTTGGAGATTTTTTGCTTATGACTTATGAGATTTGCTTATGACTTATGAGATTTGCTTATGACTTATGAGATTTAGGCGCTTAAGAGAAAACGATATTTCGATGGACGAATTGCTTAGTCACGCTTTCCACAAAGTTAACCTGGACGAATTACTTAGTCACGCTTTCCACAAAGTGAACTTTGACCTCGATCAGCCGGCATCTATTTATTTGCGGTTGCGGGTGCATTTGTGGAAGCTGTGTAAATGAAGCGTGAAAGGATACAAAAAAGAGAAGTCACAACATGTCAGAGTTTCCTCTGACATTTGATTTTTTTAAAATTCACGATTTTTAGTTTTTTTATGGACCCTCGACATTTTACCCTCGATCCTCGACATTTTACCCTCGACCCTCAACATTTTACCCTCGACCCTCGACCGAAACCCAAACTGTACTATCTGTGTTAAATTTTGTAACTAAGGATTTACAAATGTGTCAAATGCCTCGCCATACTTTAAGTGATAGGTGCTCTCTCTATTTAAGGAATAAATCTGTAGTTTGAGCAGAATTCTTTATTTTCCGGCACGTTAAACTGAAAAAATTGCGAACTCTTGTCTCGAAAGTTTTACACTAGCAGGATATAGTCACATGGTTTAAATGAATATCTTCATTCAGGTTGTGTAATTCCGTTTGCAAATTCAATTTTTCCATCGACGTCCCTGTTTTTAAAATGTTCTTAGTGTTTTTAATTTCTTTCAATTTTTGGCCTGTAAATCGCGTCACATCCATAGCCGTCGGTGTATTTTTGAAAAATGGAAGTTATTTTTTAGCTTATTTTGCTTGTTTTATTATTTTCTGTGCTACTATCTTGGATCTAACACGGCTGACTTTGGCCAGGTATGCGTAGCTTTTGCTCCCATTGATAACAATCAACTTCAATCGTTAAAAAGGCACGACTAAGTCAGCATGTAAGTACGTAGCTTTTCTTTAGTTTATAAGAGGGCACATAGGTTGTTAAGTGACGTAGTTGAAGGGCCCTAGTCACCCTTAATGCACTGCGCGCGGAAGCAGTAAAATCGGCCATTTTCGATGCCATCGATATTCTGAAATTTTTATTGTCGTTTTCAGATCGCATTGCATCGGCGCAACTAGCCTTCTTTCGAGTGAAAATTATTATTGAGAGTTAGTTGAACTATTACGTAAGAGATTTGCAGGTAAATTTTTGGACGTGCAACGTCAGAATTCCCGCATGTAAACATAAACATGGGCGTGGCTAACTAGGGCCCTTTAAGTTTCGCGAGGCTATTTTCAAGGAGATTTTTCCTCATTAAGACTATTGGTGCCTTTTGCCGTCATATATTCCCGCTGGCTCTTTGTCAGTATAAACTATGACACCATGATAACATGATACTCATCAACTTTCATTTTTTTCTCAAGGAGATCTCAAAGGATCATCTTGTCAATAAATGGCACTTGTTTCTTTGACTACCTAAACGTTTATCTCATTGAGGGTTTTTGTTCCTATTTTTATTTGGGCTTCACAAAAATGTTCTAGAACTTGATTTTTAGGAGATTTTGCTGTAATAAAGACAACAAAGTAGCTAACTTTTATCAGCAATGTTTTTTCTTGTAGAGAAATATTACGATCCTAGACAATTCAAACAACAGAAAAAAGACAGTGCTGAGCTGCGCCAGGCTTTCATGGTTGGAAGGGAGGAGGGGGTCTCTTACGTAGGATAGGGACAGTCTCCGACATAATCAATATGTTCATCTCTAAAAATTTTTAACCCTCAAGCAGACCGACTGTCTTCTTCCCTGCTGTAAAGATATCACGCGTCGCGCTAACCATGAGCTTCTTCTAGGATATCCGTGCGTGACATCCCAGAGAAAAACTGCGAAAGAGACTGGGACAGCCACTGCTCGAGGTCACGCGATCATGGCAAGTTTTTTTTTTTCCCAAGGCGCTCTCTTTTTATTTCGCTAAATCGAGGCTGAGGGTTTCTTAGAGTTAGGAAGCCATTTCGCTTCCCTTTTAATAGTATAACTGTAGCTTCAGCAGCTTGAAAGTGACATTTAAGGTTAGTTTCAAGGTGAAATATCTTCATGAGTGACGAGTGTTTCGGAAGTAAAAGTACACAGGAACAATTTGAAATCAACTGGTGTTCCGGTGAAGGAAATTCAATACGACTTGTTGAACAGACATAACAAGAACTGCTGCTGGAGGTAACTGCTTCTTCTTCCTTGAATATGATATTTTTTCCAAGTGTCTAAATTTGGTTGAACTAGTTGTCGCTCTAACGGAATGGAATGAATATATTTGTAATAATGAGCTTGTTTAGTCGACGGCGAACAAAGAAATTAACTCGTCGAGCAAATTTTCGATAAATATATTTTTTTAATTCAGTTGTTTATTGTTGATTTTCTTTGTCATCGATAGCAGAATGTGTATACAGAAAAGCTAGAGTGCTTGATGTAAACGTTTCTGATTTAACTATGGGCTTTTCAGCGTATACTTGTGAAAGCACAATGAATACCGCCGTGACGATGAAGGACCTTATCGGCGTCGTAATTTATTAGTTTTCTTATACGTTGTCAAATCTTTCGTGCTTACCTAACTTGAAATTTTTGGTCTGATTGAAATAGAATTAGTAGAAATCCAATTATTTCAGGAAACCAGCTGGAAACACGGATGCACTCGAGAGTACTAGTCACCCAACAATCAATCAGCGGAAGTATGATTCGACATAACAGCCTAGTAGTATGGTGGCCGAGAACTGCCATTAAAAATATTCAAATTTATAAGAATTATTTTTGTTATTTATTTTTTTTTTTTAATTTCGATTTATTTCTCACTTTTCTTTTTAAAATAAAAGCAAGTGAAAGTAAAATGTAAAATAGAAATAAAATGAAACCAAAGATAAATGAAATCAAATCAAAATTAAATACTACCCGGCCGAGCGCTGCCACTAGTTTTTTTTTTTTTTTTTTTTTTTCGCGGTCGGAAAAAAAAAATTTGTTCGTGGCCGAACGTTGCCACATGGCCGAGGGCTGCCAAACAAACCCAGAATGCACTACCATCAAAAAGTTCATGACAAGCAATTTCTGGGTCGAATAATTCATACCCATGTCCTTGTATGTCTAGCAGCATGAGTTTTTTGTCTGACTTTTCATAAGAAAAATGGGTTAGACATTGAGCCTTCTGACCCATAACATCTGTTTCCTCGACACAACAATCACCAGTATTGTTCAAGTACTTGGTAAACTGTCCATCAATAAACTCCTCCACAGTCACAAATTCTCCTTTATCATCTTCACCGTAGTGAATCTTTCTATACCTTAGGACCTCTCCAAATGCATGTTTTCCAATGATTTTTTGTTCCAACTGGCGAGCAAAATTCCTTGCAAGAAGATGCATCTGAACCGCCTTTTGGGTGTGTTGTTGGACAGTTTGCCCAATGTCCTTTATTCCCTTCACAGCATCAGGAAGGTATCTTTTAATTACCCAGGTAGTCCCCTTGAACTGTGGGTACTTTGTGGTTGCTTTGTATGCATTACGAAACCCACCGTGAGCAAACGGCTCTTATTCTTCGTTGAATTCGACAGTTATTATTGTACAGCTCCTTTCCTTTAATTAATTTATGCGTTGTATCTCCTGCAACACGCTTGTTCCCTCTTTTCGCAGTCACTTTCTCTTTTAAGTTTTCCACGCGGCATCCGCCATACTAGAATCTTGAAAGGCATCTTGCAAAGAATTCTGGGTTTGTTTGGCAGCCCTCGGCCATGTGGCAGTGTTCGGCCACGAACAAATTTTTTTTTTCCGACCGCGAAAAAAAAAAAAAAAAAAAAAAAAAAACTAGTGGCAGCGCTCGGCCGGGTAGTATTTAATTTTGATTTGATTTCATTTATCTTTGGTTTCAATTTATTTCTATGTTACATTTTACTTTCACTTGCTTTTATTTTAAAAAGAAAAGTGAGAAATACATCGAAATTAAAAAAAAATAAACAAAAATAATTCCTATAAATTTGAATATTTTTAATGGCAGTTCTCGGCCACCATATAGTAGCACTTATTGTACTTCTAGAGCTACTCAAGCGAGGAAAAGTTTTCAAAGAAATAAGAATTATTTGGATGATTCTTACATCTTAAAGGTTTTTGCTACCAAAAGTGCCTAAACGCGTAATTAACAAATGGTAAACACCACAGCGTACACTATTGAGTTATGGATGCACGCGGGAGGTTGCTAAGCACGAAAGAAGCGTAAGAGTCGCTCGAGGCGATAGCCGAGAGCGACTCTAGCTTCTTGAGTGCTTAGCAAACCTCCCAAGTGCATCCATAACTCAATAGTGTACGCTGTGGTGTTTACCATTTGTTTTATAACATAACATTAACACATTGTAGCTAAAGAGTTCCCTTTTATTTAACAAATCTTACGTGACCAGAAAAAACAAGCGCGCGCGGAAAAATAGTCTTTGCATTTGCTCACGTCAGCAGCGTACACCCATGGGCAAATGGGGGACGCTAAATTGACCAATCAGAGCGCGCGCTTTACTTTGGTTATGTTATAAACATTAATATTGATCGAACTTAAACGCATTCTGTAAATCCAGGAGGATTCACTTCATTAATTTAGCCCACGTTTTCTTGGTATATTTCTTTGTTGCAGTGGTTGCATTTCAACTAGGATGCAACGAAGAAGGAGAAGAAGGCAAGCGCCGGTGAAAAGTATAGCGAAATCCTTTATTCAGTTCCTTGAGGAAAATGACTTAAAGCACGAAATGGCTAAGTCAGATTTGAAGGAAAAATATGAGTTACAATTTCGCCCTTCGTGCAATGGGTCGAGTGTTTGTTTCTCGAGAGTACTTTCCACACTCAAGAATCGCCTAAATCTGTGTCAGGTAATCCGTGGTCGCGTTGTTTTTGGCGACGGGGAGGCTGCAGCACTTCGAATTCTCGATTCTGACGAATCGACCTCTGAAGAGGAAGAGAGAGATGACATGGAGAGAAACCTTCGCTGCACGACGTGCAAGATGGATTTTCATACTGATGCTCTCCTAAGAAAGCATTTGGAATCGGGTAGTCACCATCAGCAGAGTGTCTTGCGGACGATTCGACAATCAGTAGAAAAGTAAGTGTAGAAACGTTTACGATCCTCATATTCCCAAAGTAACCTTTAATTTACACTCCCGGATGGAATGAGGGAGTTAAAACAGAAGCTTTTCACTGAGCCTGGATCGGATCATAATAAAAAAAATCCATATATAAATTTGCTAGACCAGTTGACATTTATCCGTTACTAAATTCTCTAATTTGCCTCCATATGCAAACCCATCCTGGAACGTAAACTCTACGATAAAAAACCTTGAATGGTGCCAAATATACTCATAAATATGATTGATTTTTGCTGAGATCATCTTTCCTGAACCGAACTCAATTGCGCGTGTAGGCTTTATAATGCAAAACAGTGACAAAGGAGTTTGTTTTGTTTTTACTTAACAGGCCAGACCTTGTTAAGGATAAAAGGGGAATAACGGTTACCTCTGTACCACCAGGGAACGAAAATGGCGTCATTGAATTAAAGGTTCAAAGAAACAAGAGAGAACAAATCACTTTGATAGTGAAAAACACCGGCACCGAAGAAGTTGAATTGAAGGACATAACTCTTTTATGGAAGGTGAATTTCTTCCAGTGCTCAGACTTATTAAGAATTGGTTCAAACGGGGAAGATGTTGATGCAGGTAACATTTGTTAATCGTTAATTATTTATTCTTATTGTTAAATTGAAAAAAAAAAAAAACATAATGGCCCTTCCAACCGCTCCACACCCTTGTTTTCGTGAGCGAGTGAATTAATTTATACGCTCTGATTGGTTATTGAATGCAGTTCCGTTAGAACCCTTTGACATCGCAGCCGCTGAAACTCAGTGTACCATATAAGGGGTTAAAAACGGGACACCTGCAAATATCCTCTCAAGGATGGATGGCAGTTAATCTAGGCCGTTGGGTCTGTTATTTTATCAAGCGTATATACATAATTGATGCAAAAATAAGCGACAACATGCTTAGACATCTTCAGGATGTCATTGTCAAGTGAAAAGCGTGGGTCGATTCGTGTTTAAGAAACAGATCAACGACTATGAGTTTAGGGGTTACTGATATGAAAAGTGACAAATAAAGGTGACTGCAGGGAAACAACAACCTCAGGCAATGAGTGGATTGAGTCTGAGATCTCTGACAAACAACGTTTCAAAACTTAGACAGTTAGGTTGCTTCTACAATTCTTCAGGATGGTAAACTTGTCTTCGAAATTCAAAGGATTTATATTAAGTTCTCTCTTCGAGTGATTTCCGATGGTTGAGCTCTTACATGTCGTTGTGTGAAGCTGACAAGCCACATTTGGCTTAGAAGGAAGGAAAATTGTCTTCCTTGTGTCTTCTAGTTAGCAATCGTAGAAAAATTGTGGTTGTGAAATTGTATTAATGTTAGCTTTTGATTAGAAGTATTCTCTTTTCTTGCAAATTTTCACGGGTCTGATTATAGTGTCTTCAACATGAAGGGACCAGTCATTATCAGTAGCGGATCTAGGGGAGGGAACGAGGGCCCGGGTCCCCCCACTTATTTTGGTTAAGAAATAAACACAGAGGGAACAAAAGCCGACAGGTGAACACCTCCTCCCCCACCCCTTTAGCTCAAGGTCTGGATCCGCCACATATTATTTATCGCCTGGAGGTGGAGGATTTCGGAGGATGACGTAGTTTTCAGGGGGAGCGGAGGGGGGATCAGTTGTCGGTAGAGTTTAAAGAGAGGGAGACAACAAAATTCACTGCTAATTAACAACTAATGACGGGGGATCATAAGAACATAGTACAGAGCCTTATGGGAGGATCAGCCGTCGTAACACAACCAAAATTCTCCAGCCCCCTCCCCCCCACCCCTCCGTGATAGATCATGACGTGTCCCTAATGAAGAGATCATTAGCTGGGAAGTTGATCTTTTTTAGCAGTAGTTATAGATAACGGATTGCATAAGGAAGCGCGGATTTACCTGATAACTGAATGAGTCCTTTATTTCGGTTTTTTAGATGGAGAAACTTCCTTCACAATTGGTTGCAAGAATCAACGCGAGTATGGGTACTCGTATGTACCAGTTGTGTTCACACTCGAAGAAAAGAGTGGTTCGAACTTCCACATTTTGAGATTTTTAGCCGTGCAGATTGTCAGCGACCTGCATGATGCCCTTAAGCCGACGGCACCATATAAAGCCCCTCGAAGAGCATTTAAAGTTCCATTTGACGTCACAACTACACGAGGCCTGAAACTCCCTCCGTAAGTAAAATGTTCAAATAATTAAAAACTTGTTAAAAGTTCTCTATCGGTCAAACACACTATTCAGGAAGCTTTGAATGCTGCTGTCAGCGGGCTTGCTACCTTTGTTTGCTCGAAACCTCACCGATTAGTACTAACTTGGGTTAGAGGTTTATTCAACCTCTCGTCAGTGAAAGCCCTCAAACTAAACAAATGGTTATTCCTGTTTATTATCCAACTACACTTAGACGATTTCAAATAGCGCCATAGACGAGTACAAATATCACGCGGTATTTGTACTCGTCTATTGTAGAGTACCGGTTAAATAGGTTTTCTCGCATCGCGCAAGCGAAGAATTGGATTGTAGTTACGAAAAAAAAAAAAACTGGCGGACAATTTGAATCATATTTCCGACGAGAAAGAGTCAGAATGGCTGGCAAATATAGATCCAAGTTTATTAGATGAATCGAACTAAGAAAAACAGCTTTACAACTAGAAAATTTCTTATGAAGAAGATAGAAACTGCAACCGTGACAACAACGCGCCAATTCCGTTCCGCTTCGCATACTTCTGTCACGCACTCCCCGTAAATAAATATCCGCGAAATTCCCCCGCACTGAAATAACAATTTGGCGTGTTGGATAATAAATAACTTACTATACGTTTTGTTGTGTAGTATCGCTGAGTAGTTTTACTCGTTATTTGTAACGAGTAAAATACGGCACAACTCGTAAAAATACTCAGCGATACTACACAACAAAACGTCTAATAAGATATATGTATTTTAGGCTGAAGCGAGATAGCCTTCACATGGAGAAGTTGGAGCGTTATGACATTCCTCCCACCGTCATTGCTCAGCAAGATCGAAAGGGAATCAGGTAAAATCGGTTTTATCATCATATCCTAGTCCTTTATTTATTATTATCCTCACTTCAACACGTGGTGGACCTTGAAAATTTCTGTTCCCCAAGAGTGACTCTGAAATCAGTTGAAGGGTAAGCTTGCGAGCCAATCAATGTAACAGGTAGTTGGGTTGGAGGGACATACATGATACATCATTAATCCGTTCTTTTATTCTATTAGTCATTTATTTTGCATATATGAACTTAGAGCTAGTTAAACCTTTTCTTTAGGGAAAAGCTAGAAAAACCGCTAACATTTGACACCTACAAGGAAAAGTTTCGGCTTCTTCTCCAATTAGAAGAAATTCAAATGCGAAAAGACATCAGGCACTACGACATGAAAGAGGTAGAGCTTGAACAAGACAGAGATGACAGAGGGTTGCTGAAACTGGAGGTGAGTCTTAATTAAGTTCTAATAGTGAATATCAGTGGGCCGTTTGGGATGGTTACACTATCAAGCGTTGCTAAGTCTCCGTCGCATTTCTATCGGATGTTCACATTTCTTACTATTTCTAATCTACCACACAGCGTTCTTATATTAATATCTGATTGCGTCTGTTAAGGCTTCCTCTCCTTCCCCACTCCCCTGCTTTCATGTTGTCAGCCGTTGCTTCGCGTCAAATCTGTTACAATGGAAATAATTTACATGAAAAAATTACGCGCTTCTGATTGGCTGAAAACTAGTGCATTTTTTATGTTACACGATTGCACTGTCAAAATTTCGTCTGTCTTGACTATCTGTGATGCTTTTTTCATGTAAGTTATTGAAAAGTAGTAAAGCGATTTCTTACCTAATTTGATGTAAATAAGCGCTTGTAAATTTTTCAGACTGCAATTGTTGTCTTTGAAAAATCTACTCGTGCTTATGAACAGCACATTGTACTCGAAATCATGTTACCTATATAAAGTGGGTGAGTTTGTCTATTGTGAAAGCGTCGTTCATGATATCTAGCTTGTGGTGTAGGCGTCTTGATAGCGTTTTTGGCTCTTGATCGTTCACAGAGGCGCCATGTATAATTTAGGGTTGGAGTGGGTGGGTCAAGGGTAGAGACATGCGAATTTTTCTTCCTTATTCTTCTCTTCCTCCTCTCTTCTCACCAATCGACCACTCCTCGATAGAATTTTTTCTCTCCCCAATAACTTCCTCTGCTTTAATTATTCAAGATGGCGACAATACTCTTCGCGAAAAAGTACTGAGCGTTCGCCAAAAATACTGTTGCACTGCAGGTCACATGTCGTATGCATTTCTTTACTCCAGATTTACACCTACGGTGGTTTGAACGAGAATCGTTGCACTGGAACCTTTCCCATTCCGTAGCTTCACTTGCCACACAGTTACCAGAGGAAATTTCACGCTAAGCAAAAATACTCTTACGCGAATGAGTTTCAGTCGCTACCAGTCTTAACGCTGCTGCTTTGGAGAAGTGTGATAATATCTAAGTCGAAACAAAATTTGCCCGAAAACTATCTTCTTAACGTGTACTTCATAATACCTGTGTTCACTGTATAAGATTTGTAGGGCTTTAAACGGATGTTTTTCCACGCAAAGGCGAGGCTTGTCGTTAATTGTTCTTCGACGTTTTTGACACTAGGTACCAGGCCTTGCCGAAAATCGTCCATCGGTATTGCGTGGTGATAGAATATATGCATACGAACATGGTTTGCGTCATCATCGTTACGAAGGAATTGTCCATAAAGTTAAGCTGCAGGATCTAATACTCGGATTTGACAGGTCAAAGTACGTAACTAATAAATTAAGCAGTGTAAATTTCTTTCTTTCAAATTGTGAAGATGAAGGAGCGATGACTTGTTGTACTTGCCAAGCACAAAAAGTTGTTCGCTCGTAAGCACCAACAAACCGATAGAAATAAAAAAAAAAAAAGGAAAAAAAGGTATTTTCATCGAAAAGTCTGACCCTCGTCAGGAGGAAAAACGCGACTCCTCCTTGCTCCAAAACACCCTGGGTCTTAATGGCTTCAATATGCAGTACTACACGTAGACAAATGCAAACTGTATTTAAAATCTATGTAGGAGTGGAAATCAACTTGTGGCGTGGTTTGGCAAATTGAGATTATTTTAAAAAGACGTGCCGTATTATTTCAACTTGGTAAATTGCCATTCCTTTATAGGGGAACGTCCTTCTTTGTTGAACGTACAAGAATATCTATCTGACGCTTATTCTATAGTAAACGAGTGTGTATTCAACCGATCACTACTCGGTGTTTTTGCCCCTCAGGATACCGTTTATCAAAGGGAAAAAGTTCGACATCCAGTTCACATTTAATAGACTTACGGTGCAGATGGAACATCGCGCCTGTGAACGGATTGCGTCAGAATGCAAGAAGGACATGCGAGAAGTTCTTTTTCCACAGCAAGAAATTCTACATAGAGGCGTGATTGTTAACCAAGTGGACGATCGGTATGCAGTATTGAGACTTATTACATCGCTCGCAGCGCCCGTGGGCAAGATGAAGCGAATCCTGTGTTCTGATTGGCTACCCGAGTGGGCAAGATGGGCCCATCTTGCCCGTTTGAGATTGTCCACTTTGAGCTTACGCGAGGAAAAAGTGCTTGGAGCGTACTTACAAAGTTCCTAACTTTTGAACAATGTCGGTAACGAAGTCGCAAACAGCGGCAGAAGAGAGGCAAAACAAAGAAAACTTAAACGACATTCTTGGGGTTTAATAAGCTACAAACACAGTTAGCTTTCTTTCTCGACCCTCGAAATAATTAAGTCACTTTTGATTCTTATTAAAGCGATCCTCTATTGACCAAGCTTGCTTGTTCAAGATGGTTGGATATTAACCTCGTCCTTTTTTTTGCGTTAATATGGACTGAATCGAAAAGAAAGAACTCTGCCAATATCCAACCATCTTGACCTCACGCATGGTTTAACTTAATAACCAGGGCTCGACACTAGCTTTTCAGCTCACTAGCCAAGTGGCTAGTTACAGCTTAGATGTCACAAAAAATTTCAGTTTATTTGCTAGCCAAAGTGGCTGGTGAAAACCACTTGCAAAAAACTGAATTTCTACTAGTCTGTGGCTAGTTGGCTACCGTTAGTGTCGAGCCCTGATAACGCATATTTCCATTCTAGGCTGTTTGAATGCAACGCGTTGTCAACCCTTGAGTTACTAAGAATTGATGATGACCAACTTTTTTTTGTTTGGTTTCTTTCTGACTTGTTCGGTCCTTGACAAAAGGTTGTTGAGCTTGGTATCCTATCTTGTCAATTTAAGCGTGCTATCCAATTTTATTTTAGATCCTTTTACGATCGAAACTTAAATGATGAACAAAAGCAGGCAGTGCAGAAGATTTTGTCGGGATCGTCTCGCCCTGCTCCTTACCTTGTGTTTGGACCTCCTGGAACTGGGAAAACCGTTACTTTGGTGGAAGCTATCAAACAGGTACAGATCAGGATGTTGCTTGTTAGGCTTGCCTCTTACTCTCTATATCTCTTTTCTTTTTTCAAAAACTGATTTGGTATACAACATGAAAAATGGCTAAAACTGTGAACTCCATTTAGACACTCTTTTCTTATTCGGTTTACGTTACCAAGGTTTCCTGATTTGAAACTAGCAGTGACCTCTTTTCATTCTTAATCATCATGTTCAGATACACAAACAGATTAACTCGAGTGTCATTCTTGTGTGTGCGCCTGAAAACAGTGCCGCTGACTTGCTGGCAGAGCGTTTGTTGGATCATGTTGACAAAGGCAAGTTATTTAGGATGTATGCTGCATCAAGAACCTGGGACTCCGTGTCACTGCGTCTCAAGGTAGGGAAATCAATCCTAGTAACCATTCCAAAGTCCTGAAAACTTTCCCTCATAATTACGTGAAATTAAAAATGGACAAAAAACAAAAAACAACAACAAAAAGGCAAAGATAACCAAAATGGCTAATGAGTAGCTATCCAGTTTAGAATCTCCA
Source organism: Stylophora pistillata (assembly GCF_964205215.1). Taxonomy (NCBI): domain Eukaryota; kingdom Metazoa; phylum Cnidaria; class Anthozoa; order Scleractinia; family Pocilloporidae; genus Stylophora; species Stylophora pistillata. The sequence continues at coordinate 40,742,856 of NC_142522.1, forward strand.
TTTTGAACAAAACCTTAAAAAACGTCCTTCAAGACATGATGCGACCAATGCAAAGAGTAGCGTAATTACAAATGCTCAATGTCGACCCGAGATGAATTTTAATAGGTGCGAGCATTTATTTAAAGTGACGTCACCACACCCTCATTTATTAATTTCGGAGGAACCTCCTTAACCTCGTTCCCAGGTCTTTTCTCTTCCTCACTTTCTCGAGGGAGAAAGAGAGAGAACCTTGGGAACGAGGTTGTGATTTCCCTAGCCGGTGATCCACGTTTTGGCAGAGGTTCAACTGCACTCAACCTCACTTAATTTCATATGAGCCATGGTAATTTTCAGGAGCATCAGGATCCTCACGCACAAGTGATGAATTTTGACCGTGTGACACGTGAAGTGCATTATCCCTCCAAGGAGGAATTGACGAGGAACTATCGCATAATTGTTACTACTCTGGTAACTGCAGGAAGGTAAGCTACATGATCTTAAGAGACCAGAGTGCCTAGCAACAACTCACTGGAAGATGAGAAAAAAGAAAGTTTCCTACACTGACGTCTTGTGCGACTCCAGCTAGTGATTTTATTTTTGCAAAGCGCCGGTATTGTTTCTTTGGAATGGGGAAAGATAACAATATTTCCATCATTTGGTAGTTAAAGCAAGCAAAACTGGAAGAGATTGTTACGTATGCCGCAGGGAGTAATCATTTTCCTTTATGTACTTTCAGATTGGTGTCTGCATCATTTCCCCGCCGTCATTTTACGCACATTTTCATAGACGAGGCGGGGCATGCAACAGAACCCGAGTGTATAATCCCTTTGGCGGACCTTCTGGACCCTGCTAACCCCATAGGAGGTCAGCTGGTGCTTGCAGGAGATCCTAAGCAGTTAGGACCAATCCTTAGGTGCAAAAAAACACAGGAATATGGCCTCGGTAGGTAATACACAGAGCTCAACTCAGACCCGTCGATGTCGGGGTCAGGCGCACCATCAACTGAGCTGCGGAGAAGATTTGAGAGCTTCATGTAAATCTTCATTGAAAACTAGGGCTAGGCAACCGTGCCTAATTATATTAGATGAAAACTCAATGAATCATCGTTATATGGTACACAGATACAACCCAATCCACGGTTATTTTCAGAAGTAAGCTGAGCACCGTGACTTTTTCGAGTAGCAAGTAATTAACTGAGTGTTTTTGTGCCTTACATACATACATACATACATAAACTTTATTGAAGTGTCAAGGTATTTAGCTAAAAGCTAATTGTGGACACTATAAATGAATAACATGAGTATAATATAAGATTAAATAGAGTATACGTAAAAATATTAAGGATATATTCTCAAAATATTATTAATATTCTAAAAAGCATCAATATATAAAATTGTTACAGACAATCATATAAGCAGCAATAGAATGTATATACAGAATTTAGAATGTTAGAAGTCTATAAAATTTAAATAAGACAAGTTTAATAGAGGGTAGGGGAGCACACTCCCAATACACCAGGCAGCCACACAGCAAAAGCCACTATGCATACCCACCTCTTTAAGATGAGCATGCACAGCAGCCACACGTGCTATCCAGCAAGCCAAGCACATTGAGAGCACGCACCCCTCTCCTGAATGCTTGAAGACTGGTCTTACTGCGTAGTTCCTGGCTTATCTTGCCCCATATGTGTGGGCCTAAATATCTGATACTGTGCTTGCCATACTTAACAGTATTATATCTTGGAACAGGAAAATCAGTTCGTAAGTTATAATGCTTATTTTGCTGAAAAAACATATTACATTAACTCTTTAACTCCCAGAAGTGATTAACATGTAACTTCTCCCCATAATATCCATACAATATCTAGTTAACAGGTAGTGAGAATACTCAAATTTATCAGGTAGAAGTTGTTCCCTTGATTGAACACCAAATTCTCGTAACCAATTTACAAGGAAATGTGTAGTAGCTAGAGAGGAGAATTAACAATCGGATCTCGGGAGTTAACACCTGGTTACAATAAAATCTACCTCTTTCATTTTCAGGCATTTCCCTTTTGGAGCGTTTGATGATGTCATGCAACACGTACCGGCGAGAACCAGACAAAGGTTACAATCCCAATCTGTTGACAAAACTTGTCAACAACTACCGCTCCCACAGAGACATCATCGAGATTCCCAAACAACTGTTTTACGACAATGAATTGAAAGAATGTGCTGGGGAGATTGGGTGAGATAAATAAAGAAATAAACACTACACTCCTGCGAACTCCACTACCTTCTTTAGGATATGTATAGTGAATGTTACTCCATTTATGTTTTCTATTTATTGCCCAGCCACCAAAGGCGACTCAACCACTATACACTCCCTTGCTCAATTTTAATCTCTCCTGTACATGATCAGGCTGACTGACAGACAGACGGACACGTGCAGATAGACAGACCGACCGACTGATATCTGGACCAATTCAGCAGACCGACTATTAGACTAACAGAGCAGCTGACGGTAGGATTGATAAGCAGACAGGCTGACGGAGTGGCCGGTAGAGTGAACAGGCCCACCAACTGACTTAGCACCTCATAATAGTCCTTTTTACAGTTGTGGGCTTGGTGGCCAAGCCTTTGATCAGAAGTGAGGCTAAGGGTGACCTTGTTATGATAGAGACGTTGCTGCTTTTCAAATGCAAATTTCTCTGTTATCGTGCTAACTAGATACAGGTCTCTATCACAACAGGGTCACCCTTAGCCTCACTCCTGTTCAAAGGCTTGGCCACCAAGCCCACAACTGTAAAAAGGACTATTGATGAAGGTGTTTTGAATAAAAAGGGTCAAAATTTGAAATTTACCACAGGGATATTATGCTTGACTGGGAGGAGCTACCAAATAAGAAATTTCCGATGATCTTCCACGCGGTGTATGGCAAAGACGAACGAGAAGAGAACAGTCCTTCGTTCTTTAACGTGACTGAAGTGGAAACTGTGGAATTGTACCTGAAGAAACTTTTGGATGACAAGCGCAAGCACCTTAAACCTAAGATGGTTGGAATCATTTCGCCGTACAAGAAACAAGTAGGTCAACTGTGGTAAAAAACGGCCGCATTTTATTCATAACCATCCCCCTTTGGAGTGAGAAGAAACCTTTTAGTATTTGCCATATCCCTCTTGTGGTTCTAAAGACAGCCAAGCTTCATACAACCTAAAAACTTGTCGGACAGAACAATTTCAATGAAAACTTTCTCTACCATGACTTGAAAAGTAAATTTGTAGCCTACGTTCGGCACTCACTTGGACAGTATCAGCATGATTTAAATCTTGCCGTTGCTAAAATTAACTGAACCAACACACTAGTGTTACAGAAAGTTTCAGTTTACAAAAATGTAACTTTCCTTTTCTCCTCTGCGTAGGGCATATGATACAAGTTTTTTTTTGTTTTTGTTTTTTCTAAAATTCTCTTACTTAGGTGCAAAAGATTCAGAAGATGATTGAAAAGAGACGACTCGGTTCAGGAATTAAAGTTGGCAGCGTGGAAGAATTCCAGGGACAAGAACGTATAGTGATCATCTTGTCAACTGTAAGGAGCACCAACAAAGATTACCTTGACATGGACAAAGAATTTCACCTTGGATTCTTAGACAACCCGAAGGTATAGATACCATAACGATTACATTATTGAGTTTTCAATATCGTACAAAGAGCACAGAAAAAAACATGTAAACGAACGAAAAGGCAAAAACAAAACTCAACTGTACTGATGTGCAATGTCTCTTTTAGCGATTCAACGTCGCCGTAACCCGTGCCCAGGCTCTCTTGATTGTAATTGGAAACCCAAACATGCTTCGTATGGATGAAAATTGGACAAGGTTAGTTGACTTAGTTGCAAGTGCGTTAGTTTACGTATAGCATAGCAAGAAAATATGTTCAAATCTATGTATGATGCACGATCCTTCGCAGTAGATAGCGCTAATTATGCAATAGCGAAAATCAGACCCGAAAAAAATCAGGCTTGTACGGGATTCGAACCACTGACCTCTGCGATACTGGTGCAACGCTCTACCAATTGAGCTAACAAGCCAACTGGGGGCTGGCCGTTAAATCTATCGCATTTTACTCACATTTCGTAAATCGGAATAAGAGTCATGGCCGTTTTGACTGACTGTAGCTGGTCAGTCAAAGAGGCAGTCTATAGACCACTTTCATAAATGGCTGCCGTATAAATATTCTTTTGTTTAAATTTTAGTTAGCCCTACTGGCCTCGCTTGAGGTAATGTATTCTTTTGAATTTTGTACTGGAGAACGAGGCCAGGAGGGCTAATTTAAATTTAAACAAAAGAATATTAATCCAGCAGCCATTTATGAAAGTGGTCTATTTGTCATCCGCCACTCGTGTTAACCCCCAGTTGTCAGAGATAGATAGATAATAATCTTTAGACAGGGTGCGTTCTCACAGAAGTGGTTTTCAGAACGGCCCTGTAACTACCCACCCAACCCACCCCAGGGAGGACATCCAACACCCTGCAGGAGACGGGACCTCCATTTATTCGTCCCTATCCGAGAAGACTAGAATATCTAACCATTTCTTGATGTTAAAGAAAGGAAGCATATTCCTCTCAGTTAATTTTAAGACCCTGAGTGTTGGTCCGGCCGGTATTGAACTCTCGACCTTCCGCACAGCAGTCCGGCGCTCTCCCAATTGAGCTAACCAGGCGGCGGTCAGCTAGTTTGCGTGGAAGTTGATTTTATTTTATTTGTTTATATTTTTAATCTTTGTAGACTGCTGGAGTACTGCAATGAAAACGATGCATGTGTTGGTGCGGAAAGGAACAACGAAGCTGCGAATATAGCAAACGTTCTGAGAAAACTTCACCTCTACGAAGAGGAATCACCAGGTGAATGGGTGGTTTGCACGTTACGTCATTGCTGCCATGTTGATGGACGTAAACAATAGATTTCTCATTAGCTCCTTTTGTTCATCCACCAGCATTTGTTCCGTACACCATTGTTACCTTTGTCTCTAGAGATTGGTTGCAAACCACCTATAGTCAAACTAAAGTATGCACAACGGTTTGGCCCTAAACCTTGACAAAACTCAAGCTAGAACAAAGGCTTCTTGTGGCTAAAGGAGGAACTTGGCTACACTGTGAGCTGCCACACCATACTGAGTTGTAAAAGACGAGTGTTTATAAAACTAATTGTTGCTTCATTTTCAGTTTTTGTTAGTTTCTTTGGACCTGACTGTGCACAACAAAGCATTCCATCATGTCAAAATAATTCTTCATCAGGACAAATCTATGACTTTATTCATTGATTATGCATGATGGGAAAACAAAAGATTGTGAATTATATGATCAAGGAGCTTTCAGACAAAAATGGAGCAGCACTGTTGAACTTCTGATGTCTGCAGTCTTTAAAAACCACTCTTTTTATATTTTTTATATTTAATCACTTTCACCAGAGTATGGTGAGGGTTGCACAACAGAGCAAGGCTCCAAATTAAATGCGCCCAATATCCCACCCCAGGGGAGGACATCCATCACACAGTAATCTCGTGTGTGGGAAATTAACGTCTCCTACCCCAACTCATCCTCGGAGACCCAGCGGCTGAGTCGATTTCAAGTTAGGGCATGAAGAGCCTCTTCATGCCCTAACTTGAAATCGACCCACTGCCCCTGGGTCTCCGAGGATGACCCCAACCCTACAGGAGATGGGACCTCCATCTATTCGTCCCTATCCGAGAAGACTAGAATATCTAACCATTTCTTGATGTTATAGAAAGGTAGCAAATTCTTCTCAACTATTTTAAGACCCTGAGTGTTGGTCTGGCCGGGGCTCGAACCCTTGACTTCCCGCACAACAGTCCAGCGCTCTATCCATTGAGCTAACCGGGAGGCGGTTAGCTGTCCTCTTCAAACTACAGTACATCGCAACACCTGTGCGGCAGGAGATTAAGAAGTAACTATTTTTGACTCTCTCTTTCAGAAGTCAGAGATTCAGAGATCAGTCAACGTCAACTACAAGAACAACCAGAGTGGCCGAGGCGGGAATGATTTTCTGCTGCACTAGTCTCACAAACACGTCTCACCTAAGTCTGTGGAACGCTTCTTGGGAGTTGTTCCTGGCATGAGTCATGTCTCAAAGGGTTGCACACTCAGATTTCAATTTAAGTTCTAACTAGCCAATTTTTTGCAACTGGGGTTGTCTTAACATGATTGCAGGAAGGTGTGTAAGCATGTGATGGGAACGTTCAAAGGTATTAGATGTGGAATGGTGAAATAACACAAGTGGCCACAAATATGGTGCCTTAAGTTTTTGAAATATACAGGAAGCAGAAATTAACAAACAAAAATCAAGACCAAAATATTGCAACAAAAAAAAAAAAGGCCATGGCAGTTGAAAACAAAAAGAAAGTTAATAATGAAATAAATCTCAGTGCTTTAGCTGGTGGTTTTGATCTGAATTCTTCAGTTCAAATACAATGCCTCCCTCATTTTGCTTATTATAAATCCAAAGTGGCAGGCACTAGAATTTTATACTCTTTGAAATTATTTACAAATTGGTGGCATTCATCATTAGCTATCAGCGACTATTTATTTCTATAAACCAGAGGGAACATGGTTCAATTTATCATTATAACAACTATTTAAGTTTGAACAAGGCTGGAAATAAACATAATACTTTACATATAAAATTATTTTACATTCTGTGTATTTAATAAGGAAATAATAAAATTGCAAAGAAGTGTTGACAAAATATGACCAGTACATGTGATACATGAATAAATCCTTCATTTACAATATAGTGTTTAGTTTGCAAAGAAGTAATTATGCATAGTGCTCTCTTGTCTCTGTTTCATTACTCCTAAGTAAAATTCTAAATTACCTAAAAAAAAATTATTAATAACTAGCAATATTGTTGCAATACTATATTTGCTGGACAACAGAAAAGATGTCCGGAAAGTTATGTTCTTGCTGAAACAATACCGTTGGCACTCTGTGGGATTCTTGTCCACAAGTTTTAATTCTGTTGTTGGAGCTCATTTCAAGTTTGACCCACCAGGAATGCTTGACAAAGCTAAAGTTCTGCAGATTTATATTTGTTTTTGTCTGTTATCTCCTACAGTCTGTCATTTGGAATATTCCATTAAGTCTTGATTGAAGATTTCTTGTAGCACTGCCCTTGCTCATCTTTTCCACCTTTGCTTGACACATGTCAATTCCTTCATATGAAGTATAGCTATTACTTGCCATTTCCATCAAGAAGATCTTTTGCTTCATTTATTTTTGCAGCAAGATACGGGGAGCCTCCTGCAAGACAACTTAGGTATTTAATCAAAGAGTCCACTTCAATTAACTTTTACAAAGAGGTTTGCAAAAATAGTAGTTAGCAAACTTTCTTGCATTTTCAGTTTCCTGTGATGCCACATTGAAAATCAAGTTTAATATATATCAAACTATGACATCATGATCAAATCCCATCTTCACTCAAATTCTACATAGAAATGTTTGCGTTTTTGGTTGATTTCATCTCAGTGATTTATCATTTTTCTACATACCTCTGTCAGGGTGATTTATCAGCATTATTCTTCTATGTGCCTCTCTAACTTTGGCCTTGCTTGCTGAAGGACTGTAAAAATGGGGTTATAAGTACTTAGATTTCCTAGATAGGCAAAAATATTACTGAAATATAATTTAACTTTGTTGTACTTGTATTATTCTGTCTCACAAGTTCAAATTGATTATTTCTACTGAAAACAAGATTACCAGGGAAAAACAATCATAATTTACTTTCCCAGTATTGATGATGTACCATATCATTTGTGTATTACATTAACAGCCACCCAATTCATCATGTATGATCTCATAATGAATAACATCAAAGTTAATGTAAATCAGACTGAACTCCATCTGTACCTCACTCCCAGTACCAAGCCAGCTTCTCTTTTTGTCATTTTAGGTTCAAATCCTCCTCTGTAATAATGACTGAACTCCTGTTAATTGAAAAATATTGCATACTTAAATTAAAGAAATATATCTATATATATATATATATATATATATATATATATATATATAGAGAGAGAGAGAGAGAGAGAGAGAGAGAGAGAGAGAGAGAGAGAGAGAGAGAGAGAGAGAGAGAGAGAGAGAGAGAGAGAGAGAGAGATATTAAAAAATTGCGAGGATGGACAACTGACGTAAAATTTTAAAAAACGTTTTGGTCAAAGACCTTCAGTTATTTACAACTTTTGAAATAAAAAAAGAGTATTAAATAGGATCGAAGTGCTAATGATTACGTAATTACAGATAACGACTAATGAACTGGTGCTAATGAAAAGATAACAAAAAACCTAATTACAAAGAAAACAATGGACAAAATACAAGAAACAAACCCTAAAAACTAAGAGGTAAGAATACTAAATATGTTAATATGAGTGGTGTAATCAATTGCAAAGAAGCAATGTGGTGAGCATTAAAAAAGGGAAGGCCCACTTTTAACTACAACTGTAAACCGTAACAAAATCCCAAAACAAGGCCTTTGGAGCCCAAAAGGGCAAATTAGCAACAAAATCCCTGGAGGGGCCCTTAAATGATACTAATCATAATAAGATCCCTTGGCAGGGCCTCTGAGTCCAATCCACACCTAAAGGGCTGACAAAATCCAAGAAAAGGGCCTTTGAACGACCAATTAGTAGAGCCTAACATAAGATGGAAAATTAATTATAGCAAATTCTATTTTTCGAATGAAATTCCTTTCTTTTATTCAAACCATGGGATGCCAAAGAGAACAACCGAGCACTCCAATATATACATATATATCGTTAAGTGTACAGCAAGGTCGACGCATGAAGAGACCAACCCTTGACTGTTCTGAACTAGTTTAATTGACGATGTTTCGGCTGTTCAGCCTTCCTCAGGTTAAAAGTTAAAAACTAAAAAGCAGTTTACAATCATTGCGAGCGGCTTATATACAATATAGAATTATTGAGGTAACATAATACAATAAAGGTCTAAATTACCACCTTTATTATATTATAGTTTTATACATTTTATATATATATACAAAATCATCTGCATAGTCCAGTTGCTTCCTAAGAGAAGACGGGAGGGAGAGGAGGAAGGGAGGCATGACTGAGTGGTTGAAGGAGGCAGGTAGGCACGACTGAGTGGTTGGAGGAGGCATGGCCAAGTGGTTAGGGTGCTGGACTTGTAATCAGGTGTCCCAGGTTCAAGTCCTCCACCCTGCCACTCACTGGATTTGTTCTCAGTTGCCCTTAGTTCAAATCCTCGGCTGCACTCTGTAAATAGCCCCCTGGTCTGCCTCCTGCCAGTGGGGATTTTTAAGCACTTAGTTAGTTTACACTGTGGCTGAAAAGCCCCTAAGGGGGAGTTTCAATTTACATATTTATTCATTTATTTATTTAAGGGAAGAGGAAAACTCCAACAGATAAAGGAGCTGTTTTTACATCTTTTCTGATAATTCAACCCTTACTGCAATAAATTTCGAGAAGAATGCTGTATGATGCTAGTGATAGTGGTGGAAAGCTCAATAGTAAATAATGATAATAATAATAATAATAGTCTTTATTAAGAATTATTGTGCAAACAGACGTACAACAACTAACATGAATAGAATGAATAAGGAAAAGGAAAAAGTATTAATTACAAATGAAAAGACATCTATTAATAAAAACTGATTTAAAACGGCTTGTCTGAACTTTAGGTAAAATATAATTATGTGACCTAGTTCTCAACTGCTGTGTTCTCTGGGGAGGTAAGAGATCGCTCAACGCAGTGTTGGTGGAAGAGATCCTTTGCCATAATTTCTCATCTCTATTATGACCGATATCCAAGATACTGTGCTGCTTTAAGCAGTAACCCAGCTTATAACACCTGGCAAAGAGCTTATCAATTCTACTTAAATATTTACTATAAAAAGTGTACCCCCAGACCTCAAGAGCATATGTAAAAACTGAAAGAATCAAACTTTGAAAAAGTAAGTCCAAATTCTCAATAGAGTAGCCATAATATTTACATATTCTTAAAATATACGACCTACTGCTAGCCTTACTAAGTTGATAATCAATGCGAGTGTCCCAATTAACTGGCACTTGCTCAAAGGTAACACCCAATAGTTTTAGTTTTTCTTTCCTCCCTATGATCTTGAGTGGTTCAGGAGGCGTCTTGGAAGTCTTTCCTCGTAAAAGAAGTTCCCATGTTTTCGTCAAGTTGACTTTCATGCAGTTCTTCTCGGACCATTCAATAAAGGATAGGACTTCCGTTTCGGATTCATCTAAGCCTACATTAGCATCGATTGGTAAACTAATAGTTATATCATCAGCAAATTTAACCAGAAGATTCTTATTATTGTTAACAGCTTTGATATCGTTAATAAAAATAGAAAATAAGACCGGCCACAGGACTGTACCTTGAGGAACACCCCTATTTATAGAAACATATTCAGTACTGTGACCATCGACAACAACTCTCTGCTTTCTATGATTTAAAAACTATTAAGCCAATTAATAATAAATGGAATAATGTTAACTTGCTTTAATTTACTACAGAGGGAATTGTGTGATAGAGAGTCAAAGGCCTTACTAAAGTCAAAGGAAAAAATTCTGACAAAATCGGCATTACCATCAAGCCCCTTTAACCATGTGTTGACATTTAATCAATGCCATTGTAGAGTTATGGCCACCCCAATAGGCAAACTGATCTAAATCAATATAATCATTGCAAATACTGAAAAGTTCAAACCTATAGACCAATCATTCAAAAGTCTCATGATAATAGCAGTTAAAGAAATTGGCCGAAGCTGGGTACAGCAAGTCAATGGAGACTCCTTTGGTATAGGCGTGATGTCTGCCATCTTCCAAGAGTATGGTACTTTATGCTGTCACAGCAAGCTGTTAAACACGTTGGTGACAACAGGGGCAAGATTATGGGCAAATTCTCTAAAAAGCCAGTATGGGAGCTCATCTGGGCCGCAAGCAGTCCTCTTAAGCTTAGAAAGAAAGTGTGTGACAATGTGAAGAGGTATTGTAGGTATTCTTGCATCATCAGGAATATCAATTGGTGCAGGGGCTATATATTCAGGATCAGAGCTTATGCTACAAAAACATTTATTAATGATGTCTGGATGAATAACTGAGCTGATCAACTGAAGCTGAGTGTCTCTTCCAGTAATGGTATTGACAGTGGACCACCAAGCATGCGAACCCCTACCGGACATACGAGAATCCTGCTTGACAGCTTGTCATTGATTTTCCCTAATAAGATGGTTGATTCCTCAAGGCCAACAGGGAGCGGTTTAGATCTCTTTTGCAACCTGTTCCTAAATTTCAAAAGATGTTTAACCAATGGTGAAAAGAAAGGAGGATCCCTTGAGGATGTACAAACAGAAATCAGCGGGAAGCACTCGTTAAACATGGTCCGAAGGGTATTAGATAAGCCATCACACTTCAATTTGCAGTCAGTAACAGAAAAAACCTCCTGCCAATCATGGCTTTCAAGCAGATAGGCCATATGAATTTTCATATGGCATTGCTTTCACCGCATTAAAGTTTACACTTATAGCTTCACCCTTGTGTATTCCTTTCGTTTTGACAACACTCATCCATCAAGTTGTAAATTGTGTGAATATTGTTATCTGTCTGATGAATAGGGCTACTCGCCCCTTGAAAGAAAATGAACCTTGAGTTTTACTTTAAATGTGCAGACACAATCTCCATTCAGCGGTTTACACGTTTCTGGTTACTTTGGCAAATGGTGCTTTTCTCCACACTCTTAATTAGCATTTAATGCGGTATTTATCAAATGATTCAAATCAATAAAAAACCAAAATCATTTAAGACTTAAATAAAATACCACCAGGTTAAGAAATCAAACGCAAAATGATATTTTTGCTGACGAGGGCCAACCAGGTGCAATACTGGTTTTGTAAACTAGGTAAACTCAACAGGGATGAAAAACATCTGCGCATGCGTGGTGTGAACATATTGATGTTGTCATTCATGAGCTATTCGATCATTTGACCAGCAAAATGTCGGCGCAATTTAAACTGTATTTGCCTTTCAAACTGGAATGTAAGGACGATATTTGAAAATAACTTCTGTAAAGTAAACTCATCGACATACTGAACGTATTATTTTTGGGAAATGTTTATTTGCTTGCCCTAGAGCCAACAACTTTCAGTACTCGGTAAGGAAACATATTGTAAGCATAATTTCTTTGAGTATAATTTACCTCTATTTTAGGTAATAAGCTAAGATTCAAATTGATAGAAGGTAAATAATATCATGCTTTGTTAATAAATGTGCATCTCCAAGAAAATGGAATTTTTTATCAAGGTGAAGCGAAAGCACACCCATCCTACACAGTGTTACATGAAAAAATTGAAAACACTGCAAAATATCGTGTTAACCCATGCATAGCTACAGCACAAGTTACAAATTGCATTACATATCGCTTTCGCTGGAACTTAACATTTGTTATAGTCCCAAGAGTGTATTGGAAATTAGTTATTTCCATATGACATGAGAGAAGTTCCTATGAATGCTGTTACTCAGCAAAAGCAATATGAAGTCCATTGTTCTCATGGATGTGGAAGTTGGAATAAGTACAACGGCGTTGGAACTCAAATGAAAACAGAAGCCGGAATTGCTTCAGGATTAATCCTGACAGGGAGTTCAGGACCCATGGTGGTATGGCTAATGATATTGTTCAATGCTTTAGGGACTTGCAGAGGTTGTAGCACACCAAAGGTTCGAGGAGAGTTTTGTGTGGTTGAATCATAGATCCTGTTGCCTAGTAAGATTCCTTGAACAATTATCTGGTACACCCACGCATGACTCAGTGGACTGCTTATTATAGAAATATCCACATTGGATGAATAAAACAATTTATTAAACAAAAGGACAATAAGTGAAATAGTGCTCAGAAAGAACCAGAAAGTGACATTGCCATGTTGATGTGGTTGGATATTGACTGTCTTTTTTTTTTTAAAGAAAAACCTTTCTTAAAAAAATGCAAAAGATTTATCTAGCAACCTTTGTGGCATTACATGTGTAAAAGTATGGAATCCCAAATGAAAGGGTTCCCAAATCTCTACAAAAATAGTGAGTTAATAAGGGGAAAGGAAGCATGAGGGTGGCAAGTGTTGAAATGATGAAAATAAAATGTTAGTTGTTCAGTAGAGAATTTGCACTGAGGGATATACAAACTGCAAGGCAGTTATGTCAGTCATAAGGCAGCATTAAAAATAAAAACAATTAGTAGTTTAATGGGTACTAGCATTGATGGTCCACACTTACTTTATTTTCTTACATATCTACATGATATTCCTTTGACCTGCAGATAGTGGGTCAAATTTTTCTTAACTTAATATAACTACACTGGAAATAAAACGAAAATGAAGAAATATAACAAAAATACAAAAAGATACACAAGAAAAGAAAAATGTGAGATTTTCATTGTAAAGGAGAAAAAGTCCTAAAGTTTCTAAGGTTATAAACAATAATATAGAACTGCTTCAATTTGGTTGAACTTAGCTGTGTTTGAATTTTAGCAAAGTCACATCAAGCTCTACATAGGAATATTTAGTCTCCAGAAAATTGGAAAAAGCCCTTTATTTTTTCAAGTATTTCTTTGACAGATGTGTTTATTCATTATTTTTATATTCAAACTGCAAGGCAGTCACTACAACCAGTACAAAAATTTAATGATAATAATAAGGAAGGCTAGAATGAAATAAGATGAGATGGTCATAATTAGAAGAAAAGAAATGAGGGAGATGAGTAACAGGTTGGTTAGCATTAAAAGTAGGTGGTAAAAGGAATAGAAGTTGGATACAGGGAGCCAGAAAAATTTTTTTGAGTTAAAATAAATTTTGGACTGAATATTTTGATTGAAAAGATGGGGGTGGGAGTTTAGGATGGGTTGGTCTGAGTTAGTTTTGATTGACAATAGGTAAATGATTGATCAAAATTACTGGTATCTATCTTGAATTTGAATGGTGATAATAACAGACGATAGTAAATTCCAAAATAATTCAATGATACGAAAGCTTAACTAAGCTATTTTGAAAACACAGTAAATAATGGAACTATTGCAAGATATAATGAGAGAAAAATTCCCTCTCTCCAATATTAGCTTAATTACAATAGTGGAAGTTTACCTATGTAAAATTAACAATAATTCGTTTCGAAACGATAGATATTTAACATTGGTTAAAAAATAAATGGTTCCTTGTTTCATAATTTGTCCAATGTAAAAGAGCCACTTTCCTAGATTTAAATCAAAATAAAACAAAATGCATGATTTCGAGTCAACATAGTTCACAAAGAAATCCATCTGTTATCGCCATACCTAAGTCTCTTTCGGCACTTTAGTAAAGTTTTATTTGACAGGCATTACACCACTTGCTCCCTGGTTGATATCTTGCTTTCTTTCTTCCCTGTATGTCCAAAATTTCGAAAAGGCTTACAGGAATTAAGTTTAATCAATTGGAATGTCGGCCAGAAAATGGTGATGCGCAGCAATTATCTTGCTTTTCAATCGTTCGACGATGATGTAAACAAACTGGAGTTTCTTCAGGCAAGTTCACAGCTTTTGCCAAACCAGGTGGCAGGGTCTTAGCTTGCTGTCACAAGCTTCTTTACTGCTTCTTGTTTTACCGGCGAACCAACATTTTGCATGAACGGACAAAAAAAGTGACCAGGAAAAGCCAATACAACACTGTAAACATTGCTACAAATTGAGCCAGTTCACAAGCGTACTGAAACTTTGCACAAAAGACCGTTTTTTAGCGCGAGAACAATTTTTTTTACAATTTGTACACCCTCTCATTTTTTTAAAATTCTTTTCAAAAATGAGAATTAAAACCTTACCTTCTTCACGGCTTCCTTATTTTTAAAACTTTTTTTAACAGCTGTTCGATTCCAGCAAAAGTTAGTGAGTTTAGACAGGCGCGCGTCTGAGCCCGCGTTTCGTACCGCGGGTCTCTAGCGCACGCGCAGAATTTTTCATCCCTGTCGGTAAACTCAACTTTATCATGAGGGACTTCCCGTTTGTTCTTAATACTACTTACCGGTATCTTAGGAATAATCTTAGGTATCTCATTTAGGTTAACTTTTCTTAACGCCTGCATAGCAAAGCGGCCTGAAATACGAAAGAAATCCTCTGTCAGAATTATGCAACACGTGCAGTTATAAACAAGTTAATTGATACTTTTTTCCCTTTAAACAAACCTGCTATCGCCGCTCCAGCGACTCCAAGCCCTGCTAACACGAGTGTAGTCTAAGGAGAAATGAATACTCTAGATTAGTAAAAAAAGTCCCGCAAAGATGACCATCACAAGGGCGAAGAAAATAACCCACCATCTTTCACGATGTCTGTCGGGTGACTGTCATGACGCAATAAATTACCCAGAGGGCCTCGCGTCAGAAGAAAACGTCTCCCAGTGTCCCAAGGGAGTATCATGGAAGGGAAATTAATCCGGGGACTTTTGTGCCAACACGAGTCATTGCGGTTACCAACATGGCGGATCTTTTGGGCAGTGACGAATTTCAGGAAGATCCAGCAGCCGAGTTTTTGGCCAGAGAACAAGATGATCTCGCTGAGCTTGGTGAAGATTTCGGCGGAGAACAGTCAGAAGCTAATGTAAGGTCCTTGGAGCCTTAGTTTTAGCTGAATTCAGTGCCATTTCTACTCGGTTTGTGATATTGTAGAAAATATGATCTTTAGTTTTGTCATGGTTTAGTTGGAAGGCGTCAACGAAGGTTTGGACGCTCAAATAACTATTATTTAGTAAGAACCATCTTTATCGGTATCCACTAATTTTACCCATTTGTTTTTTTTACTACAAATTTTTGTCTTATCTGACTTGGTATTCGGACAGAACATGTTCATTTGACCTAAGAGAGCTCCTTTCAAATTCGAAGGATATCAATCATTTGATCGTTCCTTTACCTGACACAAGTTTGAAAATTGAATGCATATTAAAGCTTAGAATCTAAACGATCCATCGAGAGAGTTGGTAAATATACAAAAATTAACTCGCTTTATTTGTCTTTTTATTTTAAATTTTGAACGTCAAAATTTCGTTTGATTTTGTTAAGTTTTTGTGCGCGAGGAATGTTTTGCTTTGATTAAACTAAGTTTTCGTTTTTGTTCAAAAAGAAAAGTCTTCGATATTAATATGAAGAATGAGGTGAATAATTATAAATAAATAAATCGCTACTGCTTCTGAAGAGATCTGATAAAGGTGACAATTTATCAGGCATCCGGTCTTTTTGTCCGAGGGTCTTTTTGTCAAAGTTACAACATCATTTTATATGAAGTTGTAGCGCGTTATATTCTATTAAATAGTGATAAAAATAAAGACCTGCTGTTTAATTATTTTGCGCAAAAGAAATGAGAATATTAGGGTTGTTGTTAAGCATCTATCAGGCATAATGCTATAGACAACTAAGTATAACATTGCTAATTGTCCAACGTAACCAACAACATAGTCCAACATGATAAAGAACTAAAACTAAGCCAAATAGGCATCTTCTCTGTTTATTTATCATAACTCACCATGTTGAATTAAAAAATGAGGATTGGTGACTAAAGGTATCGGAACCAAAATGGCAACAGCTCGCACTAAAAAGTTCTTTATATAGCCTTTTGTAGCGTTCTAAAAGTTATATGTGTGCTTCAAGGAAAGAGTTAACAAATAGATGAACGGACTTGGATGAAAAAACTTTTGGACAAAAAGAGCATAATTCATTTATCAAACTTCTATGTCCAGGTATTGCTCAGCGGGTCTAAAAGGATTATAAACAATTATTGGATGAGGTTTTTGTGATATCCAGTATAATCAAGGTCGAGGTAAGTGTTATCAGCCGAAGCTGAAGGCTGAGGCTGATAACACTAACTGAGACCTTGATTATTCCGGATATCAAAAAAGCCTAATCCAATAATTGTTTTATTATACATTGTTTTAAAGAAAATAATGCCAAATGCATTATCGCAGCAAACACAGTTTATTTTTGAACACTTAAAAATGTACAACTGTGTGGTAAACAAATTTTCACCTGGGCTAATTCCTTTTTGTTGTGTGGCTCCTGGATACTTTTTGGGTATAGGTATTCATAGAAGAGTTCCTTCGCCACTTTTGTCGATCTTTTAGTATTTTCCAAATCTTTATCTTCAAGTAATTTCTTGCTGGGTCGATGAAGCGAGTCGAGAAGCCATTCTTACTTCACTGTCCGTGAGCTTGACATTGCTCCACCAGAAATCATGCATTGCGTGCGCAACTTACAGATTATTCACCAATCTGTAGGTTGTGCTGTTTCCCAGAATTAACTGTGGGCGTTTAGATGGTGACTACAATGTATAGTAACAGAGATAGTTACCATGAATTGTTCTGTGAGGGGAATTTTTTTCTAGCATTAGACAACAAAAGCACAAACACTTGGTTTTCTTTCGCAGGTGACGAATGGACTTGATGATGGGCTAGGTGGACTGGATCATCAGCCAGTTGTTAATGGATTTGCAGATGAAGAAGTAATTTTACAGAATGTTTGTTTTATCATGCTTTGAGTGGTCATTCCAAGGGGATTTCTTTATCTGTGTAATTCACTAGCTTTTCTTGTAAACCAACAGTCCAGTGGACCTACTCTTAAGTACTGCAATTGTATTATACCCTTTGGTGTTCTTTGAACTTCAGTGGTAATAGAGCAGTATTCAGTTGAGTGCCATAAAACTCGTACCAATGCTATCATTATAACCAATCAGAAAAACTTAGGGTAATGTTGTAGTTAGCCTTTGAGAATTCAACAAAGTGCAAATTGTGGGGAAACCCAATAGACTAAGTTGCAATTGGGTTTATTTTGCATCTGTTTTATTGAGACTTGAGAGGGTCACAAGTTCTCTTCACAAACACATCAGTGTTAGTGACCATAGAAAATCACACAAGCATAGACCACTTTCATAAATGGCTGCTGGATCAATATTCTTTTGTTTAAATTTAAATTTGCCTAGGTGGCCTCGTTCTCCAGTACAAAATTCAAAAGAATACATTATCTCAAGCGAGGCCACCCAGGCAAATTTAAATTTAAACAAAAGAATATTAATCCGGCAGCCATTTATGAAAGTGGTCTATACTAGCAATGAGAAATACTTTCTGAACCTGGCCCTCATTTGCTCAAGTTATTCCACAATGCTAGATACACATTGTTGTATATACCATACAAGCTGTCAGTTTTACTTGACTGTGTAGGTAACTCTTGGTTCTTATCTGCAGATTTTAGGGGATCAGCAGCCTGTTGTGTCACTTGCAAGAGATTCTGAACCAGAGTCTGTGAGGTAGGCTCCCTCTTTAGACCCTCATCTGTTTAATATTTACCTCCAAAAGCTGGTATCTATAATAATATTGCAAATATTACTCGGCACTTTCTCAAGGAGCACCAGGATGAGCTGAATGTCCAGCAGTGGCATTTCAAGCTTAGCACATACTAAATCGGTGCCAGAGTAACTTTCAAGTGATAACTGCTGCACCCTCTTCTCCCCTGAGAGGTGTGGTTTTAATTCTTGTGAACAGGAAAATCTTCACTTACACCACGTTTACCAGTAATGGTAGGGAATGTGTGTCTTCTGTTAAGGCCCTGACTGAGAAAACACAAGAGAGTAATCTTTTAGAGGAAAAATAATGATATTGTTGTCAATGAATACAACTGTTACTTTGCTTTATTGGTCCTTTATACCTGAAAAACCCTAACTAAAGTAAAGAACAAGAAGTTTGTTTTTATATTCCCAATGACTGTGTTGGACTTAAATCTGCTCTGTAACTAAGATATTTTTGATTCTTTTTATTTTTATGTATTGATGTGTAATGTTACAGAAAATGGAGGGAAGAAAAAGCAGCCCTTCTTGAGAAAATGGATACAGAAGAAAAAGCAGAAATACAAGAGTGGCGTGAAAAAGCCAAGAAGGAACTCAATGACTGGTATGAAAGACGAGATGAACAACTAGGAAAAACACAAACAAGCAACAGGTATGATTGTTTTTGACCAACAGCTGAAGTCAACAGTCTACAGTTCTTTTTTAAGATCTCTCTCAACTGCTTTGTTTGTTGATAAAGCTTCCTAATTTTCCTTTTTTGTTTGGTTTCATTGGATTTCCAATCTGTAGAAGAATATTATCTTTTCACAATAGATTATACCCAATAGCGTCACAATCTACCAATTAGAGTGTTCTAGTTATTTCATACTGTAAACACTGACAGTTAGGTACATATTACAGTCATGAAAAAATGTGCGTACCTCTACAGCTTTTTCTCATTTGAAAGAGTGTATATTTTTTCACAGTGCTTTAGATAGTTATATTAAGAAAGTATCTGTAAATGGGCCTCTTTTATCTCTGTGTTTTGTTTGTTAAAGATGAGAAGCATACCGTTCACAGATTGATTGTTAAATTTTGTGTGGTCATAATCAAAATCCCGTGGAAACTTTTATTTGTAGGGCGGACGAGGAAGCCTTTGTTGCAGATCGAGATGACAGCTCGACTCCTGGTCATGACTGGGAACGAGTGTGCCGCAACTGCGACTTTAATCCCAAGGGAACAAAAAATACCAAGGATGTTTCTCGTATGCGATCAATTTTCTTGCAACTGAAGCAAACACCTCTTGTAAAAGATTAGTACTGCAATTTCTCACTTAAATCGTAATCGAGTAAAATACTTGTTACAATTATTGGTAGTCTCGCTTTGAAGTCATATCGTCTAGAGCAGTAAATCTAAGCCAAACTGCTGGTCCTATTTTTTTTTTTTTTTGTTCCTTTTCGATTTAGCTAATTGGTCTGGTGATCGATTGACCCTTAATCCATTTGCCCATGACGTCAGTGTTAAGGAGTAATCCATGTATTGATTAGTAGAACTTTTTCTAATCACTGAAGATAGGTTTAGGGGTGACAGTGTCAAAGAATTTTCATTTATTACAAGAGCTGTTACTTGGCTTTATTTTATAATTCTTTCTTCTGTTAGAACGGTATTCAACGTACTAAAACCTTTACTCAATTTGAGGGGTCAACTTGTAGGCTGCTCCAGTAACCAATTACATTAAATGCATTCTTATGTAAGTTTTGTCCATGGGTGATGGTGCACAGATTTTTACGCGCTAAGAACCTCGCGATTCTTGACCACTGGCAGTCCTTCCCTTTTAGCGAAGTCCGTTGTACGAGTATACAAAACAAATCAGTAAAAAAAAAAAAAAGAAAAAATATGGTGGTAACGTGCCATGTGGAACTCTGGGAAAGAGGTGCATACTTTTCTCGTGCGCCTCAACCCAGAGTTCCCCAGGGCACGCTGACGCGTATTGTTGACAAGCCTACATGGTGTTCGTAGCGTAAGGGTTACTATTATCTGGGAGTCGATAGATTAAGCACGAGCTTTAAGGTCTTGCTGTGTAAGTTGAATCATTTGTTGTGTATCACTGAACCTTCGCAGTTCATGTTCTCTATCCAGAATGCCAAGAGGGTGTCAGTAAAACGAAGCTGAGACCTGGAGTGATCTATTAGCTGTGCAATGAGGTAAATGTGCAAGGGTGTGGTCTAGCAGCACCCAGTGGCCCCTGGCGCCTTACTTTTGCTCTCGGGTGACTCAGGAATTTTAGTTTTTTCATACTAAGCATATGCTGGTTATCCTGGATTTTACAGTTTCAAAGAATTGGGCTCCATTCAAATTTCGTTAGAGCATAGCCTTGATAAGGCGCGAGAGTTCAGGACTTGAACACATAAAACGCTTCTCTCCTTACATAAACCCACAAGGTCATTGTCAATACCGCTTGGAAGATAAAAAAGGATTGTTTATTTTCATTTCGCAATACTCTAGAAAATTTTAATGCGACAAAAATGATCTGTGAGTTATTATGAAAGCCATTACTCCGACTCGGCCGTCTCACTTTGAAAACTGTAAACTGAATTGAAGTAACTGCACCAAAAGTTTACTCGCTCTTTCTAATTTTCTCAATGTAATGGTAATGTTGAGCCTTGCACAGTTTATTTATTATTCATCGGCTTATTTTACGAGAGCCGGTGTTCATTTTCCGCATTCTTTCCATGTAAGCTTTGAAGCAATATTCCAGGAACTCAAAAGCTGTCTCGCACCACGCCCCAACAGTCATCAGTAACCAACTGCACCAGTGAGTACCTTGAGCATCGATCCACGCCCCCGAGCCAGTCGATGTTACGCTCGGGAAAGCTCGCAAAAGGTCCTCCTGCCAAAACAAGGGAACAGATAACTCAGTAAATGAACCTAAAGGCGCATTTTTGCCAGAGCTTTCTACGACTTGTAGGAGACCTTTTCCAGGCATTCAGTCAGTAAACTCGCGGAAAAAAAGTAAACGGCGTGATAATTTTATCAATCCTCCGCTATAATCGCGCGCCGTTTTTTTTTTTTTTTTTTTTTCCTTTCTTTTATCTCGCTTCGCTTAATTAACTCAATGCCCGGAACAGGCTGATTTCTGTGACAATAGGCGACTAAGCTGCGTATTGCTCCTTTCTCCGGATGTTCCATTGTAAATATAATCTCCCTCCCAAAATCCCGCCAGTTATTCGAACGGGTTGTAAATACTACAAATCGTGGAATCGTACAAATTGTGTAGAAAGGAGTACGGTGATAGTAATTAAATAACCTCAGCCAGGGTTCATATCCTTGAGAGCGTTTCTCTTAGTAGTTATCGGTTCCAAATGAGCTGTTTTTATTCGAAATGTTTACATTATAGATAAACATATTTTCAATAGCATTGAAATAAAAGAACAAAGATATCAGGCGACGAGACAGAATAGGTTTTAAGCTAAGAACTGCATTAGATTTTAACATTTGTTTGGGGTACGTCGACCCAGGACCTCTCAACTCGGATTTCAGCAACACTGGCAACTGTGAGATAGAGCCGAAAGCAGTCGATTTAAATTAGCAAGAAAATATCGAGGCAAACCATTTTCTAGTCACTTAACTCTGATTAATAGTGTAGTTCTGAACGAGTGCATGCATAAAAAAGTTTGTTTCATCCACGAAATATTTTTTCGAATTAACTTCTCGAGTCCGACGCACTTCAAATATCGTGATTTTGACAACGTAAATTGAACTCAGCTTAGTCATCCCAGATACTCAGTGTTTTATAACATTTGAAATTTGAATGTTCAGTTGTAAAATAATATTGGAGATATAGTACCCCAAAGAGCCCCAGAATAAGTGTTACCAGTTATGAACGCTACGCACTTAAAACAGATTTCCTAATTCTTTTAGCATTTCGCCTGAAAACCTACTGAGACTTAATACTGACTCTTTTGTGCCAGAATTCGGATATTGGCTAACATCCTAATATAGCTACTCTTGAATTTTTACTCTGATATTTTATGCCCTATCCAAGGAGAAAGATTGAGATCGATCCCAAGGTGTAAGTCTTTAATGTGTCTTTGCGAAGCCAAAATGCTTGGATCCCTTCTCTTGTAAAAAGTTCTCAAATTTGGGTTAGGGCTGTCAAAATACGTTGGGGATCTAGTTTGACTTGTCGCCGAACCATGTAATTTCATGAAAGCCTCTGTAATTAATTTTTTTATGACGTCAAATCTTTGAAAAAATGTAAATGTGGAAAGTCAGAATGGTTCAAACAACTCGTGGACAGTTTCAGCCTCTTTAAGCATATTTTGAGAATTAATACGAAACAGACCAACGATATTGTTGATGAAAAGGAAACCACTTGTTTCATCTTCAATCGAGTCGTGTTCACTTCCACGGAACTTTAATAAATTTGTGCATATAGTAGTTCTCTGTGTTCGACAATAGCACTGAGGTCAAGAGTTTAAGGCCTTAATGTTTATCTGGTCTTCCATAGATCTTAGAGACCACCATCAAAATAAACAGGGAGTTCGTGTAAACAAACGCGTTTTCATTAACAGCTTGATCATACGAGCTTCATTCTTTGAACAATACCATGACTTCGATATATTAAAAAAAAAAAAAAAAAAGAAAAGAAAACTGCAAAGAAAAACTTGCAAGTAAAATTGTGTGATCACGTTTTTAGTACTATTACCATCGCATGGCTTGAAAGCCAATACAGTTTCGAAAACGTGCAAGACTGTTTGAAGTTGCATGTTGTTCGCATTGTCGGTTTTAAAGGAACACCTACACAGCTTTTAAAATTAGATATATCAAACTTCGTAATTCTTGCAAATGATCAATTGGCGAAGATTAAATGAAAGCTCTCACCCATCCACCTTTGCCTTTGATCCAATCCGCCATGTAAAGAGCTGCAAATTCATACATCCAGTTTCCGATGTCCAGCACATAAGAATTGCGGCCTTCTTTACAACATTCAACAACGAGCGCACCAGCGAACGTATACAGAGCAACGATTCTCGCCCAGTTTAATCCATCGCTCAAGATTTCCGACGAAACATTATTAAATACATCATGAACGGTGTTTTCGCTGTTAAACGGGACATTAATACGGCCAGAAATATCTTTGTATAAGCGGGGATAACTCTGTTCAAGGAGTCTACCAACTTCCTGCACACGGATTGATACTTGAGAAACCATTTCACCGCTCGCTTGTCGCGATGCTGAACTTTCGCGGAAAGTGAAAGACCAGCCTCGGCTTTTGAAGCCCTCGCGCTTAAGTTTAGCTTCAACATAATCATTACATATTTGCTTTGCTTGTTCCAGAATGTCAGCAGATACTTTGTTTCCTTGTAGCTGTACGATTCGTCTTGTTAACTGAATTCTCGAGCTGTCAGGAGACAAGTCCTGCCAACTTAACCTCTTTACTATTTTAGGACGTTGCAACGTCGTCATTGCTTTAAAATGATGAGTATCTACTGAAAATCACGTTGATTTTTACGGTGCGTAACCTTTCTCAACTTTTCAAAGCTTCGTCCACCACTGTCAACAGGAAGACAAATCTCTAAGCGTCTGAACCACTGGAATCTGAGTATTTACTTATGACGCGCTTTGAATTTCCTAATGACTTTAAAAATGTTTGAGTACTAAAATAGGACAAATAGTCACAATTGATTGGTCGGTTACCTTTGATATGAAACAGATCTGAAAATGATAATCCTGGTTGGCGATCAAAATATCTTTGTCGCCAGACACAGGGGTAATCCAAGTGGAAAACAAGTATAGAATGGGCTTTGATAATTGAAAATATTAATTACTCGTCAATGAAAGATTTGTCAAACACCCAGCAAGTTAAAGTCGCTCCTGTTCAGCAACAGAACAGTATATGAAAAACAAAGTAAGGAAGTAATTGAATTATCCAAAAATGGAGGGGAAATTCATGGTAGGGAAATTCATGGTTTCTCGCAGTTGTTTTTTGGTCCCTTCACGCAATGCACTTAATCACGCAATTCAGTGTCATCACGCCAATCTGTGCTGCGTGACGATATTGAACAACAAAGACGACTTGACACCTCTAAACCCGGAAATCTCACATTTTTTCCTCGAGCTTTCCTGTTGAAGCCAAGTAGAGACTACGTACAATTCCTCCTTTTTCGGCAAAGACCGTCGCACGAGCGCGAGCAAAAAATGAGCGAAAAAAAAGTTGATGTCGGCGTGCCAAGCGGAACTCGGGCGCGCTAACATTTTATCTTTATCTCTGATTCTTTTCCTCGCGCGAGCAACTCAGAAAAGGAGAGACTCCTCTCAGTCAAAGTCAAATAATTTCAAATATATTTGATTTATTTATTCATTATTTTTTCATCTTGTTACACTCATTTATCGTTTGACTCGATTTCACCCTCTCTATCATGTCCAGTTTTCGTTTCTCCTCGAGAATACAGATGATCGAACCGAATGCCTCCTGTAGCTCAGCTTGGGTAACTATCTGATGACTCATTTTCCGCGCTGTAGCGAAAGCGCCATAGGACTGGGACGAGTCAGTAAATAAGTGAGAAAGTAATTTTATTTAACCACACATCGCATATGAGCGCTAGCTCATTTAAATGCAAATTTGGAAAGTCACCCACCCCACCCTAGGGGAGGACATCCATCACACTGTGATCTCGTGCGTGGGAAATTAACGTCTCCAACCCCTAACCCTGCAGGAGACGGGACCTACGTTTATTCGACTAGAATATGTAACCATTTCTTGATGTTATAGAAAGGTAGCAAATTATTCTCAATTATTTCAAGACCCTGAGTGTTGGTCCGGCCGGGGCTCGAACCCTCGACCTCCCGCACAACAGTCCAGCGCTCTATCCATTGAGGTAACTGGGAGTTGGTGTAAGCATTCCTCTAGTGTCGCGCCTCATTAAGCCACCACTGTTGCTGAGCACATCTACATTTTACCTGATTTGGCGTTCATTAAAATGATGGCAACTTGGTTGTTCATTTGGAAAGCCACTAAAGTCAAGATCTCACTTTAAAAGGGCAATTTTATCTTTATTACAAACAGTGCAGTGTTTATCTCCTAACCAAAGCTTTACACAAGTCATACAGTTACGTCTTGTTCCTAACAAACAGATTACTGTATATCCTTTTCCCACTGAGGTTACAAATTAGTTTTACTCTTATTTCTACCAGAGAAAAATACTTTTAACTGTTTCCTTAAGGTAAGAAGAACAAGCACACGAACATAAAAGATTGGTCCAGAAATTAAAATTACGAGGGGTAGGGAGTGTGTAGTAAAAATTTTCAAGACATCCATCATGTATACAAAGTTTCCCTCCAAATCCACCCTGATACTACCATAGCCTGTGCTATCGGTTGACGTTAGCAAGAGAAAACCGAGCAAGAGTCGGTCATTCGCCCTTTTGTCCCTCTTCACCGAAACAGAGGGCCTGGAACAAGATGACAATGACTATGGTCTCCTGACAACAAAAATTAGTACTTTACGAGACTGAGCAATGGAAATAAAAACACCATCGAAATTAAGACTTAAAGTTCACTTTCATAACGAAGTAAAGAATAATTACGAGAGCAATACCCCATAGAGAAAATTTAATTTTTAGGACTTTTTCCATTACAAACATTTCTGAAAGAATACATTAGAAAAACCTTTTTGCTCAAAATTTTACCTATGCGTATGGAAAATGTTTATGCTATTACGAAATAATGATCACGATTGCACGTATGGCTAAAAATGAGTTTTTAGCCGGTGTTATGTACCAAGTTACCTTTTATAAATTACACATTCTTTCTTTTTAATTATTATAAATAACACAGCACAAGAAGAATTGCAACATATTAAGTTACATATTTACCTGGTTTGTTACAAATCATTTTGTGTTGGCCTGGTCTTCCAGAGCATTGAAACTTTGTTTATGAAAAAATATACTACAACCAATTTGTTCCCACAAGTGGCTCCCAATTGCTACAAATGTTTCAATTACAAGAGTATAGCTAGTTCATAAATAACATTTTGGCCAAAAGGAACATTATCAGCCCTTATACTGACTCATATTTTTGATAAACAAGAGTGGTTGTCTGAGAAAACAGCAACACACTCAAACGTTAGACAAGCACAAAGTTGTGAAACTGTTAAAACCTTGGATAAAATAAAATGGAAATTGAGAGCATCTCTCACCCAACCACTCTGCTGCCCTATGGGCTCAACAGGTCATGACTTCAATCTTGCCAATGATATGAAAGGCACACAATTTGGTGTCAATGCCTTTTTAACTCTGATCAAAGGTGTGGGGGTTTTAATTCACATCCCCTCTCTTCAAATACAATATTGAAAACATAGGACCTCCTTCCTAAATGCCCTGGGGATTTCAAATTTGCTGTCTATGTGAAGCAAGATCACTGCCTATTTTTCTGAAATTAGCAACATTAGAGTAAAGATTGAACTTGGGTTAGCCACCTACATTGCAGTTTTTGTTGTTTACTTAAACTTGTTAAAATCCTCCCCGCCTTCCCCGCAAAAGAATAATAATCATGTCCACCATAATGAAAGACGTCTATTTAAGGAAAATTAAATATTAACCCCTTTTTTGCTTCAAAAAAAACTTGGAAAAAGAAATGTTTTTAAATTTCATTGATTTCAGATGAGTGGTGGTTTTAATTCCTTTTAATTCTGTCCAAGATTTTAGTTTCAAAGTCAAATCATATACTGACCTTGGAATTACTTGCTAAACACTTACAGGCACTCAAAAAGACCCACTGGTGGAAAAATTATTGATAAGGACTCTTGCCATCTCTGATGACCACAAAATAAACACCAAAGATAGAGAAAAGTCAATGCTTCAAGAGTGCCATATGTGATCACACAAGGAAAACTGGAGTCACTTTGACTTCCAAAATTTGACAATTTCCTCACAGGCTTTGAAAAAGGACTACCTATTGTAACAATTCTGTGAGGATATGGGTGGAACTGGAGGAATTTCATAAAAAATTAAAAATTGATACTGAGAAATATCGCTGATTTTAAATACCTGTACAATGGTACATTGGACTAGTGAATTATGATAGATCCAAAAGTTAGAAATACAACCAAATAACCAAGATTCACATAAAATGTGTGAAGGGAGCCTCTTGAAGCATCGCCATGCACTCTGATATCAAAAGTTTATTATAAAACCATGCATGTCATACACGTGGATCCATTTCTATCCCCTGTTGGCCTGGTCGCTGTTGAGGATTTCGCTTCTTGCGACCTGGGAGTGTCTTGGCAGGTTTCTTTGCCTCTTTGTGAGGATTACTACTTGGTGTGTAGCGGGCACACAAAAAGACAAAAAGTCCAATGAAGACACAAAAGGCAATTGTACCAATCAAGATAGCCCACCAATACTTCTTCACTGTTTCCTTGAGACCTAATGATAAAAAAAGAATCTATTTTCATTCAATTTCTTGCAGGTGTCTCAATTGTAACACATAAATTCTTACCCTGGCAAGCCCCAATTTAGCACCTTTACTTAATGCAGATTAAACCCTCCCCTAATTTCCAAGATATTGAGGAGACTCAGCCCCCCATTCTATCCAGCTTCCTATTCTCAATTAGTTCAAATTAATGCATGACCAGGAGGCGTAGTCATGATATCATGGCACAATTAGTTAGAATAGGAGTACATAAATTTTTTTAAAGCCTTTCTTCTAATTTTCAATATGACAATATTCACATTAGTGCAGATATACTTCATGTTTGTAAAGTCAAGGACAGGCCAACACTAATTGATATAGGTACAGTGAATATATGAAGTTCATATATTTTGAACTGCGGTATTAAATACGTATGATGCTCGATCCTTCGCAGTAGATAGCACTATTTATGCAATAGCGAAAATCAGACCTGAAAAAAATCAGGCCTGTACGGGACTCGAACCACTGACCTCCGCGATACTAGTGCAGCGCTCTACCAATGGCGCTGCACGCCAGGTCTAAAAATAGATATGTCATCTTTGGACCCCCGGCTGGTTTAGGACAAACACTCGGAGTCTTTACAAGGACTTGTATGCGAAACGTGTCAGAAGCAAGACTATTTTCGCTCAAAAAATGCGCTAACTTTCTAAAATGGTTGCAACTAGGCATTGCTGTTGGGTACATGTAAAAATGACTCAAGATATCCAGAGAGATTGCCAGATTCGCTTAAAGAAATGCTTAAAAATGGTCGGAAAGGCTTCATACCGTTCCCAAAGCCAAAGCATGACTTGGAACTTTGTCAATGCTGGGTAAATGTGTGTTATAGAAAGAATTTTTCAGTTGATAGTGTTAACTACAATACTTATATTTGTGCTGTACACGGAAATCCTTGACAAAAGCCTTTTCAAACCGCTTGTTTGGAAACGTTACGTAGACGACATCTTCTCGTTTCATTGAAAAAGCAAACAATCATCACCCAACAATAAAATTTACGGCTGAAATTTCCGATAAGGAAACAACATTCCTGGAGACATACATCCACAAAGGCGAACGATTCGAAAAGGACGCAATCCTTGATGTGCGTACTCATTTTAAACAAACTGAGACATTTCAGTATGCACGTTGTAGTTCCTGTCACCCACAAGGAGTTAAGAAAGGCTTCATAAAAGGAGGCCCTTAGACTTCTCAGAACAAACTCCTCTCAAACAATATTCGAGGAGAAAATTGCAAATTTCAAAGCACATTTGCTAAAGAGAGGCTACCCAGAGGCCCTCATTAACACAACCCTCTCAGAGGTGAATTTCAAAAACAGGAAACTAGCTCTTCCACAGAAACCGAAGACGAACCAACGAATCTTGCCTTTTATTACACAATACCAATCACCAGTGCCAAACCTAAAGCAAATTCTCATGAGACACTGGCATTTAATAGAAACATAACCAGTACTGAGCGAACTATACAAAAATCTGCCACCTATGTCTTTCAAAAAGAGGGTGATCGCTCAAAGACATACTCCTGAGGGCCAAACTTTGAATAGGCTATTCTAAATACACGCTGGGGAGTCATGTAGGCCTGTCAACCCCCTTTTTACATTGAAATGTTAGATCCTTAAGTTTCATGAGATGGACTTTACTTTCCTTTAGTATCTTCGCCTAAAGCCATTTCTCATCATCTATACTTGAATCAGGTACATGTTTTCCCGACTTGAGATAGTCACGAACACGTGCGATGAGGTCTGCTCGTTTTCCGTTTAATTTCAAGCCTCTACACTTTAACCAACGCTTCAATTGTGTGTTTATATAGTTCTCTTGATCTTGCTCGAACTTTGAGCCAGGAACACCATTGTTTTGATTTAGAATACGAGCTTTAGAAGCATTTGAACTACAGATGGGCGCATCATCGCCCATATTCATTTACTTGAGAAGTCTGTTTGTTTGTCCTAATCGCTCTAGGGGATCAAAATTTCGTGACGTCACAAACGCACAGCGCCATTGAGCTAACAAGCCATCTGGGAGCAGGCCGTTAAGTTGATTTGTAATAAACCTGTGATGATAAATCACGGGTTTATTACGAATCAACTTAATGGCCTGCTCCCAGATGGCTTGTTAGCTCAATTGGTAGAGCGCTGCCCTAGTATCGCAGAGGTCAGTGGTTCAAGTCCTGTACAGGCCTGATTTTTTTCAGGCCTGATTTTCGCTATTGCATAAATAGCGCTATCTACTGCGAAGGATCGTGCATCATACGTACTTATTGATATAGATAGAGAGTTACTGGAAAGTTTCAGTTTACATTTAATGTAACAGTCTAATAGTCATTTGAACTGAAATTTTTTAAAAAGAGCACACAAATGAATAACTACAAACATTACGGATATCTCAACATACATACATGCATACATATGTTAGTTGACCACTCCCCATGGGGGCTTTTCAGGGCCAATTCCCACCCACTCCACCCCGGGGGAGGACATCCACAACACAGTAACCTCGTGCGTGGGAAATTACTGTCTCCTACCCCTAACCCTGCAGGAGACAGGGCCTAAGGTTTATTCGTCCTTATCCAAGAAGACTAGAATATCTATCCATTTCTTGATTATAGAAAGGTAGCAAATTCTCCTCACTTATTCTAAGACCATGAGTATCGGTCCGGCCAGGGCTCGAACCCTAGACCTCCCACACAAGACAATCCAGCGCTCTAACCAATTGAGCCAACTGGGAGGTTAGTGAGGTAATCAATACAAATAAAAAGCATTGATTACAGCGAACGAATGATGACAAAATAGAAAGGTACTATCATTTCTTTACCCTCCACTGTCAAGAACTTCTGCTTGAGACGTAGAAGAGGACCTTCCATGTCAATGCGACGGCAAATAGCATATACATCACAATATCCATTTAGGTTATCACATGGTGTCCCTGGAACCAACTTCAATGACTGTAGTTCTGTTGCCATCTATGGTAGAAAAATGTCACTTAGACCCCAAGAGCATAAATCTTATACTGGATCAAAAGTCTACTTGTCAAATGCAGAAGACAGGAAGCAAGTATTACAGATAATCTATGGCATTTGAATACCTCTAAGGTGCATGTCGAGGGTGGATCTTATCATTTTGATTTAAACATTCCATCTGACAGTAAATTTGCATGCTGCATCTTACTGTAAATTTGTATATTGTTTGTATGAATGTGGTGGCGACATCAATGGTTGATAATTAAAAAAAATGCAATGAAAAACACTGGAATTTATAACTTGGCTAGAAGTAGAGTGCAGCACCAAAAATATGAATCAACTATGCATGTGATTTCACCCTTTAACTGCTATGAGTGACTGAGGCAAAAATTTTTCCTTACAATATCAGTATAACATCAAGCAGACAAGTGATGAGAATAACGAAAAACATCAATTAGGGAATTACTTAAAGATCCATGCAGGACCATATGCTACAGAGATTTTCTGTTTCTGCACATCTCTGCACAAAATCACATGATGACCATTGATTTTTACAGTCCTGCAGATGAAGCAACTTGTTTTTGTTCAATTGTTTATGAAGGACAAAATCACCTGTGTCAAGCGCTTTGCTGAAGTACATGCTCCTCCTACTTCCTTACAACACAGATCACAAAGTTCCTCTTCCACTTCACAGGAACACTCAACCAAGTTATATCTATGACAGACAGATGTGGAACACTGCCCTGAATAGCACAGGCGACGTCCGTTATCGCATAGGGTGCCATTTGTAAGTGGTTCTGGAGGGTCACAGCTGAATGAGAAGCCACTACATAATGTGTTTTTGGTGCAGCCATTTGTGACAGAGCATACCACTGAAGGTCCTTCGTATTTGCAATCTTTACTACAGCAGGGTCCTAAATTCAAAAGAACAGACAGGTTTTATTTATATAAAAAGCATTTTTCCATTTTTATATTTATAATTCCTAAAAGTCATACATTTACATTACTAAGGCTATCTGTGCTTTTAACCCTTAAACTCATATGAGTGACCAAGACAGAATTTCTCCTCACAACACAACACAAAATCAAGCAGATAAGTGATGAGAATAAAGAAAAATGTCAATTAGGGAGTTATTAGTTGAGCCAATACCAAATTCTCCGGCCTAACATTATAAGAATTGTATGGGAGACAGTAAAGAGAATGGTTACTGAGATCTTGGGAGAAAAAGGATTGAGTTTTCTTCCAGCAGGATGTCTGATGTATCAAAGGATAACCAACCTTGGCTTGGGCTGCAGTCAATAGTTACATTTGAGTCACGTCTAAGTTTACACTGGTCAGGCTCTTCCTTGCTAACATCTGCACTTGCTGGGGTACAACAATCCTCTGTGCAAGTGTTTTTATCTCCACAGTCACACTCTTCCGTGCCTTCTACAATCTTGTTGCCACAAATGGCTTCTGTAGGTTTAATAAAGCATGTCTCTTTCCTAGCTCTCTTCAAGTTGACATTCTCCTTGATGCTATTTTTGCTGCAAGGAGAGAACCTGTCATTGTTAGGTTCAATACCAGATGTTGCTTTGTCAAACATGATAAAGTTTCCCTCAGGCTTCCCTGGTGCACAAGCTTCTGTATCTGGATCATGCTAGGAAATAAGAAATAATTTCCATTAAATATTTTATCTATTATATATTTATTCTGTTTTGAAAAACAAGCAAGTTCTGTCATCAGTTTGAGCATTGACCACAACAGGAACTACTTTACAAGTCTCACATACACAATATTGCTTCTGCTGAATTCATGAATCACGTCATCGTTAATTATATCCTTAAGAAAGTATGTTTATAAAGTAGAAAAAGTGTTTGTTAATTGTGATAAAGGTTTTACAGGGTGAATATACAAAACTGTTTCAACTGTGAGCAAATTAGGTAAGAGATAATGCCAGATACAGGTAACTCTCATTCACAAAATGCTTCTCATGGTAATATTGTCTGAGTAAAAACAAGTTTTACATTTTGATGATGTCATTTGTCAAATATTACTGATGAGAATTTGAAAGCCACAGAAGTCTTGAAACACTCATTTTTCTGAATATTGTTTTGTTCTTTAGATCTGATGACTTGATGAAAGTTTCCATTATTTGTCTGCAATCAGTTTTGTGACTAGAGTGGGTAGATAAATTTAAAAAGATGTTGGAACAGAATATGTGTAGAGGCACCAAGCCCTTCCAAAGGAATCCACAGTAAACAACTTTTCAACTGGTTGAAATTTTTAACTACAATTGTGACATTAGATTTCACAAGATAAGGCATAAAAACAAAGAATGTTATCAGAAGGCTTTCAGCTTAGTTTCCAATGCACAAACACAAAAGAGATATGCAAAACTAAATTAAACCTCTGTGTCCGCTTCTTGGCAAATAACTTTTCACACAACAAACTTTTCTCTCATATGTTGATCCATGATCAGTAAATAAATTGTTTTCAAGAATGTCACTGTTTATATACAGCGCATAAGTTGGATGTTTCTTTATCGATTGTTATATAGACAAGAGAGAGGATGACAGATAGAAGTAGATCGTATATCTTTGTTTTGTAATTTGACCTTTACGTATTAAGTCAGGCTCCAAAATACTGCGGCTAGATTACATTGAGTTACACGGCAATGTGTGTATCTAGCTAACCAGCATTTTATGTACAAAGTTAATAGAGATCGGTAAACAAAATCCCTACACAATATACAACTTGAAAGAGCGCAAATTCAAGGGCAGTTTAGGCTTCAATTTTATGGAGAAAAGCATACCTGTGAGCCAAACCCGTGCCCAAGCTCGTGAGCAAACGTGATTTCTGAAACTCTTGGAGGTGTAAATCTTCCGTAAAGCTTTAATGTCACGACACCAGTGTTGTAACTTCGTTTCTTCCCTCCACCATAATCCTCAAACTTATCGCAAATTCCCCCAGCTGCATTCCCTTTCGGATCTCCGATCCAAGCGAGACCTAAAATCCCGCCCTCAAAATCGCGATCGGTAAATAGGAACGCCTCGCAAACACCACTGTGATCAATGCTAGAGAAGAGATCTAAAAGAGTATCTA
This sequence comes from Stylophora pistillata, assembly GCF_964205215.1. Classification (NCBI taxonomy): domain Eukaryota; kingdom Metazoa; phylum Cnidaria; class Anthozoa; order Scleractinia; family Pocilloporidae; genus Stylophora; species Stylophora pistillata. The sequence continues at coordinate 40,776,697 of NC_142522.1, forward strand.
TACCAACGTTGCTGTCTTTAACTTGGGAAGGCAAATTGTTGGGCGCTTTTTCACTGTCGTTGAAGGCAACGATGGTTCTGACGCGGAAAGTTATTCCTTTTTGATAGAAATAATCTGTGCCGTTGAATTCGTTCATATAAATGATTTGAGCAGCCTGCACTTGCTTTACTAGCTGAAAGATCGCTTTGGTTTTCCCACCATATAGTTTGGTAAAAAAGTTGTCAGCATAAAGACTAAGCGTACAGGCGCTTTTTTCGAGCTCTGATTCACTTTGTCTACGAGAACGGGAACGGTCTTGCTCTTCGAGCGAGCGTCGACTTCGCTCTGGAACCTCGACGGTTGGTGCTCTATGTTTGATATCTGCAAAATCATGTTCGTATTCCACGTCTTCCTCTTTGTACATAACTGATGGAAAATCTTGCTTCTCGTCAAAGTACCAGGATGATGGATCAACATAGTAGTTTTCGCTTCCGCTCAAGATCTTTCCATGAAAGCCATCATCTTTACTAATAACCCCGTACACATCGGAGTATGGCCGGCCTTCCACTTTCCCCCGTACCACGGAATCCCGCTCAAAAGGTATCGGTTTTCCATCCCCAGAGAGAATTTTTGCATCTGCTGTAAATATCTCTCTATCGGGTTGCAAGTTTAGACGATGAAATTTCCCAAACGCGGAAAAGGAGAACTTTCCATGCGTACTTCTTTCAACGGCTCTTCGATGAATGTTGTGCAAATGAATCGTGTCATAGTACAGAGGTTCGTAGTGTTTGATAAACTTGTTCAATCGCCTTCCTTTCTTACTTTCACATTCGTTACCAAAAGTGATAAGTAAGAAAAGAATTAACGGAAAATGTGGAGACATGGCTCTTGCAACCAAAGTGGCCAAAGAATTACACTCCCACCCATCAAAAAGACGCGGTAGTCACGCTTTTGTAAGAAAGCGGCGACTACTTTCGTGATTTAGTCGGGAAACTTCGGCCTGTTGCCGAGTATTCATGAGTCTTAGAAGAGGAGCCCTGGAGATAATCAACATGGCGGTTAATGTGAAACGCATTGCAACGCAAATACCCGAATTAACTCTTTTTGCGAAAACAAGTCCACGCTTATTTGGTGAGTATGAAAGCAGGATAACTTAAAGACTTGTAATTAATTCATTCTAATGTTATAATAGTCTGTAGATTTCTCCATGGAGGAAAGTTTACTAGGTGGAAATTTCGTCATCGTACCGCTACAAGGTGGTCTGCCCCTCGAACTTGCGAAGAAAGCACCTTGAGCGATATCGGTGGATTAGAGGCTTGCATTAAGGAAGGTAAAACATTCGCTTCCCTTCCTTTACAAGTTGCCCTACCATGAAAGTTGCATCTAAAAGTAGGACGAGGACGTAGGACGTGAGACTCGGGGACGTGGGACTCGGGGACGTGGGACTCGGGGACGTGGGACTTGGGGACGTGGGACTCGGGGACGTGGGACTCGGGAACGTGAGAATCGGGGACGTGGGACTCAGAGACGTGGGACTCGGGGACGTGAGGGACTCGTAGACTCAAGGACTCGGGGATGCCGGGACTTGGGATATGGGATACGAGGAAGTCGGGACTCGGTGATGTGCAGGGACTCAGGGATGTGATAACCAAACAACTGATTTTTGTGCTGAATCTGTAAAGTATAATTTTCGGTGGCCTTGAGAAAGGTATCATACTACTGAAACAGTTAGACTGTTTTTCCAGAGGTAATTTGGATATATCAACAAAGTTGAAATGGTAAATTGGCAACCATAACGATTACAAAAGCTGACGTTTCGAGCGTTAGCCCTTCGTCGGAGCGAAGGGCTAACGCTCGAAACATCAGCTTTTGTAATCATTACGGTGGCCAATTTACCATTTCAACTTTGTTGATATATCCAAATTATTTCGTTACTCCCACCGACGCAGCCCCAAACAGTTTCTTTTGAAACTATCAGCCTTTATTCATTTGTTTTTCCAGAGACTTGTGTAATGTTAGTAACAAAAGTGATCATTTTTGGTCACATGACTAAAAAGAGATGTCATCACAAAAGGCACATGATAACATTCCTTCACATTTCTTTGCCCACCCTTTTGTTGTCTGCTGTAGTTTATCCGCTTTTGTTTAATAATACAACATCATCCAGCTAAAAGTATTCTATAATATTTCTTTTCCAGAAAATTGATGTCTACCTTTGATGATCTGATGCAAATTGTAAGGAATAAATGAGAGTGTTTACAATATATTCTTGAGGAAGAATTGCGGATTCAGTACAAGGACGATGAGGATACTTTCATCATGAAGTAATCGCAACTTGTGTCCATTGTAGTTAGTTTACATCAATCTCCGAGAAAAGAAAGTAAAATAAATTGTAAACACTCTAATTAATTCTTCATCTGGATTAAATTGTAAACACTGGATTTCTACTGAATCCACAATTCTTCATCAGGGATAAATTGTGAACACTGTAATTTATTCTTTATGATTTGCATCAGAGCGTCAAAGGTAGACACCTTAGTTTCATCTTTTGTTGCTAACGGCAACAGTTACTGTTATGCATGTCTCCAGAAAAATAGTCTACCTGTTTTGGTAGTAGAATACCTTTCTTGAGACTACCGAAAATTACACTTTACAAATCAGCGCAAAAATCAGGTGTTGTTTGTTTATCGTCCCCGAGTCCCTGTGGGTCGCTGAGTCCCAACTTCCTTGCATCCCACGTCCCCGAGTCCCTCATCCCCTAGTCCCGTGTCCACAAGTCCCACATCCCTGAATCCCATGTCCTACTTTCCCATCTCACTTTTTAGTCACAGCCCCTTGATATATAATTATTATACAGCTGGACCCCCATGCGAATGACAGGGGTGCTTGTTGTGGGGTGATAAAACACCGGCAAATCTTGGTCATACTTAGGATCCCTAAGACTCATGTTGGAACACTACTATTTCCATTTTTTTAAATTATCTTTCATGGTTTTGTATTCAAAGGAATGAAAAACTACAATTTTGTTGGTTTAAATTGTTTAGAGTTGGTCTCAATTGTTTGCTGTCTTTCTGTGGTATCCCAGGGATACTGATCCTGCATATTTCCCTTCCTAAATTAGTTGTTATGTAAAGTTGCTTTCCTTGGTAAGGCTCAGTACCTTCCCTTATGATTTAATGAATTAACAACTGTGGGTTTTGATATTTTTTCCCATTTTTTTAGGATGGGGGTGAGGGGGGAGAGGGTCCAAAAATAGATATAATCAGCAAGTACATGTTTATTAGTAGTTCAATTAACCCTTTACACCCTAATATCAGCATGTATATTCTCCATAATGTTCTCTATACACTTCCTAAGGGAATGACAAGGAGAATTTGTCTAACAATCAAGAGTTTGTTGGTGATCATTTCCTTTACTCTGATGACCTTAATGTTTGAGTTAGGGGCGTTTTTGTAAGGAGGAATTATATGGTAGTCACTATTTTGGTCAAGGGTTTAGTTGATGAGTCAAAACAATAACATTGAGCAGACATGGTTATTTTAAAAGTAATGCTTCTTTGTTCCAACTTTATCAACAGGGAATTGCCCAGTATTTTAATATATTTCATTCCATTAAGTGTATGTATACAAGCACTCATATATGTCCAATCTCTTTATTTCTCAGAAAAACTAAAATCCCTCATTGAAAAAGGACTCAGATTTGTTGGTGACAAAGCAAAGACAATTGGACAACCAACACCCGAGTCACATCCTCACCTCATGGAGGAAAGCGAAAGTGAGTAGCAGGGATGTTGATAAGGTTAATATTTACTTCAACTGTGAACCAACACCAGCATCTGAGGAATTATTATTAGACACAGACATGTGTAATGTAAACACTTTTGGCTGGGTAGCCTTTCAGTGTATAGATAGAGCGCTGGACTGTTGTGCGGGAGGTCGAGGGTTCGAGCCCCAGTCGGACCAACACTCAAGGTCTTAAAATAATTGAGAAGAATATGCTACCTTTCTATAACATCAAGAAATGGTTAGATATTCTAGTCTTCTCGGATAGGGACGAATAAATGGAGGTCCAGTCTCCTACAGGGTTAGGGGTAGGAGACGTTAATTTCCCCCGCACGAGATTACTGTGTGATGGATGTCCTCCCCTGGGGTGGGATGGGCGGGTTAGGATTGATTGTAAAGCGCTGTTGATCTGTCATTGTAAATAGCGCTCTATAAGTGATAAATTGTAATTGTAATTGTTGTAATCTTTCAGTTTCTTTCACTGCATCTCAGTGAGTTTTGGTTCCTATGGTTCCCAGTATTTAATTATTTGAAAACACTTCGATTATTGCATTTATCAGTTGATTTAGTTCAGGGCTCGACACTACAACTTATTAGCCAAGTGGCTAGTGACATCTTAGATTTGTTTAGATGTTACGACAATTTCAGTCTGTTTACCAGCCAAACTGGCAAGTGAAAATTGAAAACCACTAGCCTAAACTGAATTTCTACTAGTCTGTGGCTAGTGCGCTACTGTTACTGTTGTGCCCTGTGGTTATTACAGTTATCTATCAGATGATGATAATGATTACAGAAAATAAAAAAAAAACCACAAGTCAATCAGTCTGAAAAATTTTTAAATTTTAGAAAAAAATTATAACCACAAGATAATTAAACCAACAACAATAATTTTGTCAAATTTTAAAAAATCCAGCGGAAGTTAAGGAGCACAGATTTGCTCTATTGTAGAGAATTTTATTGCACTTTCACATGTGGTAATGAGTTATAAAAAAAATTGATGTTCCAGGAATGTTAGGTTGAACTCGATCAGCAGAACTGCTTGATAAGTACAGTAAATAACTGTGGATTGGCACAGTGTGGGATGATTTTGTTACATTACATATATTTTATTAACCAAGCTCGAGGGCCGTACTGGGAGAATATTGGCCCGAGGTCTTGATAGTACGAACCAAGCGCAGCGAGGTCTGTACAAAAAAGACCGAGAGCCGATATTCTTCCAGTATGGTCCCGAGCAAGCTTGGTTAATAAGAGATTTATTGTACGACTGAAGTTCAAAGGGACACAAGTGCGGTATCATTCAGGACCATTCGGGACAGTGCCCTGTCCGATACTGAGAGAATATTGACCGGCAATGGAGCATTTTGATTGGTTGATTTTAGTTATTGGCCCTCTGACTGCCCGAGTCGTGTGATAAACAATTATAATGAATCTTATGTTGCATTTAAAGTAAACTGGTTTCATAAAAGTAAAGTCATTTAAAATCATAACTGTAGAAACTAACTTTTATTTGTCAATATCAGCATTAAGTTGTACCTTGAAGCTATTTCATATCTATATTTATCACAAAATTAAATTTCAAATATCATTTGCTGTTAGTAATTTCTTTAATTTTATCCATTGTTTTAATGGATTCGTCTTTTCAATAATTGATTGAGGGGGAAAAGGTTTCTTTTAGCTGAAATTAGTAACAATACTAACAAGGATTTTTTTTTTCTGAGAAATTTATATCATCTTAGACATGAAGCTTTTTGTAGTAGCTGGTGTTTCTTAGCAGTTTTTTTTTTCCTTCAATATTTTTGAGAGGGATAGCAGTTTGGGATCTTTTCCAAATTCCTAGTTTGCGATAGTGGCAGGTAATACCTGCCAATATATTGTTTTTGAAATTGAAGGAACAATGGAGCAAGGGATCATGGGAATTGTTATTTTGTATGTCTAACAAAGCACATGGAATAAAGAAACTGCCCTAAACACATCTAGTGAACCCTGATTTTTTTGGTCTTTTTTGGCTGGCATCTGAATTGCAAAGGAGCTGCATTTATGTTTGTTTGGATAGTGGATTATGGTTTCAGATTTTTTATTTTAGATGTGACTTGAAGAACACTTGCTCATCTCTACTTTGTTATAGCTGGTCATATGCTTTTGTCACCATGTGGAATTTTACTATCCGAAGAATTGCCTCTTTGTTGATTTTTTTCTGCGCTTCATTTCTTATTTTTTTGGCCGTGTCACAGTTCCCTGTACTTGATGAGATTCTAATTTTTAAAAGAAGCTCATCTGCCAGTGAAACTTCCCATTTGGAAGAGCCAGTCATTTTAGCATATGCTGGTTATGCAACAGAGAATGAGGACAATTTGATGATGAAATTGTCAAATCCTTCAGCTCCTGAATTATTCCCAACTCCAAGACGACCAAGGAAGGGAGTGTCCGACGACACTTTTGGTACTTGTTTGAAACCTATCAATTTAATGTAATTTTTTAAAGAGTCAGTCAACCAAAATGTGATATGAACTGAAAATCTAGGCTTACAAAACTCAAGGTGCATGTAATTTGCAACAATCAAATTGAAGGGGTCACAGGCAGGTCATGCTTTTCTATCAATCTACTACTCCAGGCTTGAAATATCTCCAGTGTTTTAGTTTTCTACTCCTTTTTTTATTTTACCACCTTTGTTTTGTATATATTGCAATCAATATAAATCTCAGTTCAATGTTAATAGTTTTTGAATATACAGGCTCAATCTATAGCAGCCTAAACTGTGAATTTTATTTGTTATAAGAATTTTCCAAGGCTGATGGTAAAATACCAATCTATCAAAAATAAGGTTTTAGGAAAAGACAGTGAGTACGTTTTTGAGTCACATGTAAAGAATAATTTGAAATTTACAGAATGTAAAAACTTTGAACCTCAGAAAACTTTAAACACGGATGTGTTTCTGTACTCTTATCGTGTAGGTTAAAAACCAGCCAATTAAGCTTGAGATGTCTAGACTGTTATCTGCATATTGATTAATGAGTTTGTGTTTTTTTGTAAGTTTTTTTGTGTGTCCTTACCTCAAACTTATGATTTGTCATGATGCAGTAAGTATCCCAAAAATATAGCTTTCTTTTTTGTTTTTTTTTCATGTTGTTTTTTAAGTTATATAGTAAATGCATGTTCATTTATTTCCAGTCACCCCTGGAATTACCAAGAAGGAATTCAGAGACAGGAGACACAAACTTCTAAGGTTATTGTCTTCCATTTATTGTTTATCAGTTATTATCTCTTATTATTATATGGCTGTGTCTCACAAGGACTGGGAACTACCCAATTCATGAATTTGATTGGCTGAAATCAATATTGAAAGCGGTCTAGATTTTCCCATCTAGACCGGCATCTAGACCGGTCTAGAAAAAAAAGGCACAAACTAAGCCGGAATTTAAAAAATTGGCATATAAGACACAGCCATATAATAAACATCTTATTAACCAAGCTAGGTCGGTCTGTATGGGAGAATCTTGACCTCAGTCGCTGGTACAGACCTCACTGCGTTCAGTCTGTACTGGCGACCTCGGTCAAGATTCTCCTATACAGATCTCCCACTCAGTTAATAAGAACTAAGTTGTAACCAATCAAACATCTCTCAAATTATAAGTTTCATACAGCTAGACCTCATTTTTCACTTCTCTAGGGAAACAAAACAGGCTTGCTTGTTTCGAGATATTTATTTTATCTTCATTTTTACACCAGTTTGTTGATGTCATTTGTTTAGAAATAAAAAGAATGTTTTTATTTCCTTTCTCCTGCTCTGCATTGTGGATTAAACAGAATTGTTAAATGTCATATCATGTCCTTTGAATAATGTTAATTTAATGAAAGCATTGTGTATGACTGTGACTAAACTGAATTTGACTTTTGCTTAGTGAACTGCAGTTGGTCTGTTTTATGCCAGTTAAAGGCCTGGGTAGTTGATCTCAAAGTATAATTTATTGGCAAAAAATTTTTAATCATTTTCTTTTTCTCTTTTATCTCAAGTTTACTCTCCAAGACACATTTTGGTGAAACTCACGATAAGCATTTGGTGATTATTCCAAGCAATCCAACAAAATACATGACTACAGATGTGCCGTAAGTTCACCTTCTAACTTTTTTTGAAAGTTTTACTACAATATTATTTTACAACACTTGATAGGTGTAAAACAAGTATAATAAAATTGTAGTCTAAATATAATCTAAGCTCAAAATTATTTTCAGTTGCTACTCTCTTGCTTAATTGATTCAGCCTGTCTTCCTCTGTTGACATTGAAGTCAATATTAAATGACAAAATGAACTTGAATCCTGTAAACAAGACCAGAAACAAAGAAAACACTTTACACTCTTGTAAAAGAGTTTACTCTGTAGCTTGTAAATTATTTCACCTTAATTTACAATGCACTTTGGTCTCAAAATTTTACCTGTTACTACTCTACTGCTTTTTTTTTAGATATCCATTCAGACAGAACACAGACTTTCTGTACTTAACTGGTTTTCAAGAACCAGATGCTGTTTTAGTATTACGTAAGTTGATGTCCAAACTTTAGATGGGAGGAAAATGCTACTTAGGGTTATGGCAGCTGTGATCAAAGTTTGATGAAGGTTAAATGGTTTTTCATTTTACAGAAACCTTAGAAGGCCAGTCATTGCCAGCACATAAGAGTACCTTGTTCATTCAACCACCTGACCCCAAAAGGTAAATTACTTATTACAATACTTTTTATTGAAGAGCTCTATTTTATTGCTCAGGTTGAATTGAATATAACAGGTTCATACAAACTGTCAACTTTGCCAGTTTCAAGCATGTTAAAGACCAAAAAGAACACTTATTTTTATACATGTCACTTATCAACAGCAATCAGGTTGAAAATTTAATTAAGAGCACCATGTCAAGAGAACTTGAGAAAAGTTTGTAGGTTACAAGCTGGAGGCAACTGATTTACAAACTTTTTTATTGTTCTCCCAATATCCTAAGTGAGTGTTTCCAGAAGTTATTTCAATTGGTAAACAAAGTGTTTTCACATCTCAGCCCTGAAGGCCTGATGTGGTCTCTTGTATTTATGATATTTAGACAGGCCAGCCAGTTCAGCTTGAAGCTGGTTTAATTGGGGGCCTGTACATCCCACCATCCCACCCCAGGGGAGGACATCCATCACACAGTAATCTCGTGTGTAGGAAATTAACGTCTCCTACCCCCAACCCTGCAGGAGACAGGACCTCCATTTATTTGTCCCTATCCGAGAAGACTAGAATATCTAACCACTTCTTGATGTTATAGAAAGGCAGCATATTCTTCTCAATTATTTTAAGACCTTGAGTGTTGGTCCGGCCGGGGCTCAAACCCTCAACCTCCCGCACAATCCATTGGGCTAACTGGGCGACATTCTAATAACACGGGGAGGAGGGTATACACTGCTTACTGTTTTCCTCTGGTTAAGTGCTATGGTAACACCTCTATTGATGCTGTTTGTTTTCTTTAGGGAGTTGTGGGAAGGTAAACGGCCTGGAACAAAGGATGCTATTCTATTCTTTGGATTTGATGAGGCAAGTTTGAAAGCTGCTTTACATTCAATTGATTTTACAGGAATTGTGACTTTTGTTATTATAATAGTGATTCTTGCTATTGTTTAATTCTTATGGTCAATTTCCCCTCTTTTTTTCCAGTCATACTCTATCAGAAATTTAGCTCCTGTTCTTATTGACAGGTATGTGTTCAAAGCTGATTTACAGTATCCATATGTAGTGATGAAAATTAAATATGCATGCTCAGATCCCATGCAAGAAAAACATTGCATGGAGCAGACTTACAAAGTTCATAGTTGTTGTCAGTGTTGTTGATAGAGTCGCAAAAAGTAGCAGAAGACAGTCAAACCAAAGAATTGTAAATGACTCTCATGGGTTTTTTTGTGGTACAATCACTGTCGACCTTCAAAATATTAACAAGTCATTCTTTATTCTTAATAAAGAAAAATTTTTTTGCTTTATGTTAAATCCTATATTAACCAAGCTTGTTCGGTTAGGTGGCTGTATATAAGCATTGTTTTTTTTGTGTGTTTATATGGACCTTGACTTTATCTCTGTCCATGAAAACGCAAAAAAAAATCAGCCAATACTCAGCCACCTAGACATTACGTTTGGTCAATAACGCTTACTTCATGTCAAGTTCAAAGTCTGCCTAGTTTTCAAGCCCCTCATCTGTGTAGTGTTCTCAAACTTTTGCAAACTCAGAGAGAAGTGTCTTTGCAAATTTTTCAAAAATGTATATAAATTATTAAACCTCCTGTGTTATCTGCCTTAGCCTTTGGCTTTGGGTGATAACTCAGACCTCAGCATTGATAATTCATGACATCATGCTCAGCATCATCCACTAATTGCTTCTTATTACTGTCGGCTGTTTAGCTTGTGACCAGGCTCTTGTGTTTGGGTTTCCCCTTTTCTCCCCTTTGCTGGGCACAGCTGCCTATTATGCCATCAGCAGCTGCTTAGAAAAAAGTTTGAAACTTATGTTCAGTGTCATATCTGCATATGAGACATCCACTTATATATATATATAATTATATGCTATTGTAATACAATCCACAAGAAAGTGGCCTGGAGCATAACATCTTATTCAATCAAGACTTTAAAAACTTATACCAGGTATGCTGGAAGGGACTTCTGTGTGTGGTATGATTCCTTACGTCCTACCCACCCTGTGATCCATGATGAAATTTCCAAGATTCTATTCCGCACAGAGAAGTTCAGTTATAAAAGTAAGCACAAACGTTACTATTAGTCCCACTTCAGTTCCTTTGTTGTCCCCTTCTCCCTCTAAAATATCAACAAGTGTATGCAGAAGGGTAAATACTATAATTTCTTGTATACCTCATGTTTTAGTATGCTGCTAAAACTGACACATTCTTTGGTAACCCTGCACAAGAATATTGTCAGTAAATTATGCATGCAATGCAGTTTAAAAACATCCTAATTTTTCATATTTGGCACCAGCTGCAACTTCAGTCAAGATGGATAAAAAAAAAAAAACAACTTAAAATTCATTTAAAGAATTTAAATTTTTCTTGCTTCATTTACTTTCCTTTCCATACTTCTCAACCACTCTTGTCCTTGGAAAGATATTAGTACATAAAAACAGAGGGGCATGATAAAAATGTTCCATTTTAACATGAGGACAAGCCAAGTGCATATCACAGGCAGTTAAGGGTATTTTATTGCACAAAGTCCAAACAGAAGTCACAGGCAATTTTAAAGTTAAGACATTGCAAGCATGCTGTTGTGTGTATATGTGTTTATGCAAACATCCCTAATAGAGAGCAAAATGTTTTACTTAATATTTTGTCATTTATCTATTTATATATTTATTTATTATTTTTACTCCCTGAGGCATTGAAATCAGAGAAACTAACCCCCCAAAATAATAATTATTGTTTTAGACTTGTTAGCTCTGGGTCACAATGTTCACATGCTGAGACTGATTAAATCTGAAGCAGAAATTAAACTTCTAAGGCAATCAGCCTCACTGACAGCTCAGGCCATTACAAAGGTAACACAATTACCGTCTGTCAGCTCAAGGGTTTCACTTAAAATTTGACCAAAGTATCGAGGTCTATGGACCAGTTAAGCAAGTGGTTTAACAATCAATGTGGAATCAGTCATTTCACACCATGAGAAACGTCACGGTTGACAACATGGCATTCACACGCGGAAAACCTGCCCCTGGACCCCAGACCCCTCTGCGGCCCATACACTCCCAGCATGGGGGGAAGGTACAGTGTAACAAAGTTACCTGCTATTTCTTACTTTTTACCTCCCATGAAAAAAACTTGGCAAGAACCCTGCAAGCATTCCTCTTTTAGTTTCATTTGGTTGATATAAGTACGACCTTCTCCTCTTCCATTTCATAATCCCAAGAAAGTTGAGTTGGTAATTTGGTGCGTCAACTCTTGTTACTGCTGTGGTTTTCATGAATCAATTTTTCCAAGGTAATGAAAAGTACCCGTCCAGGACTGGAGGAATCTCATCTTCATACCATCCTTCAATATGAATGTCGTATGAGTGGGGCTGAGCGGCTGGCATACCCCCCTGTGGTGGCCAGTGGTCCAATGGCCAACACCCTTCACTACATTAATAACACACAGGTTTTAAGGTGAGATATGACGTCAAATGCTACAGTTAAGACATCATGCAAATAAATTAAGGGAGTAACTTTCTAAAGAAACTGTGGTACTACGTCGGTGGGGATAACAAGGTAATTTGGTTTTATCAGCTGAGTCGAGAATGTAAATTGGCCACCGTGAAGGGTTTAAAAGCTGACGTTTCGAGCGCTAGCCCTTCGTCAGAGCGAATCATCGAAGGGCTAACGCTCGAAACTTCAGGTTTTAAACCCTTTACGGTGTCCAATTTACATTATCAATGCAGTTGATAAAACCAAATCATTATGCAAATAGTTTCGAGCCCAGGAAAAAATCTATATGAATCTGCACAGATGCAAGAAATACTACCAGGGTAAGACTCGGGAATATTGCAACTGGCATCAACGGCGCTAAAAAGTACATCCGCAGAGCTTAATGGTACAAGTGGGGAAAACTTGTGTTTAGTCAAGCGCGGGAAACTTGTGAACAGCGCCAAGGCGGAATGGTATTTAGCCAGGGTCAAAAGTGATCGCAGCCAGTCGTGTTAAGGCATGTGTGGTCACAACAGAATCTGATGTACCTTTGATTTTACCGTAGAGACGGAGAGCTGGTCCTTATGGATGCGGGAAGTGAATACCATGGTTACGCCAGCGATATCACCAGGACTTGGCCGGTCAGCGGTAAATTTAGTAAGCCGCAGAAAGAACTCTATGAAATGGTACTTAGAGTGCACAAGAAATGCTTACAAGTGAGTGGAAGTTTTTTCTGTCCTTATACAGCTGATATAATGCAAACTTAACGTGAGTAACTTTGTAAAATTAAGGTACTTGTTTTGACATTCTTGTTCTCAGCTTTGTCAAAAGACGGTTTCTCTTGACTATCTTCATCATGCCATGTTGCTACTCCTCGGAGAAGAACTCATTGGTAAGTTAGCGTCGTTTTTATGTGTATTTTTTTAAGTTTCCAAAGTGAATACAAAGGAAGCCATTGCAAATGCCAAGAGCAATTTAAAAGTAAAGAGGAGGAAATGAAACCGGTGTCAAAAGTAGCAAAATTTGCGTGACTGAATCTGTCATATTGTTTAGGACTTAACTTGTGATTTAAAACTGCTTCAAGAAAATTATCTCTGTGAGCGCTACCTACCTGCCCGATGATAGTATTCACTACTTTCACGCCGTCAACAGACGTGTTCGCAAGAAACTTTCCTAACTGTAACTGAAAACTTTTACCAACTGGGTAGGTAAAGTTGGAAATGTTTCCTTGAGCCAGGATATCTGAGTATAGCAAACTATTTGGATTTTCGTTGAACTCTGTCGAGGGGAAAACTCTTTTGCGAGTGTACAAGGTTAACAATATTTATTGAAAAAGACTTGTTCTGAACTCAGCAATCTGTAATTCTTACATACTGGTAAGTGAAGCCAATTTACTTCAGTACTGAATTATGTTCCCTATGTCGACAGGTCTCAATTTTATTTCGAAGAACCTGACCGAAAGTCAGCTTAAAAAGGTATTGACGCAAGCTTACAGTTCATAGTGAACCTCTCCTAACGCCAACTCACTCCTGACAGTTACAAGAAGAACTTTGGTTTTAGTAACTGTTAATCTTTGACTCCTAAGAATCACGCATTAAGGTCACGAGAATACAGGAAACCAGTGATCTCCAACTTAAAGAGGCTCTTGATTGTTAAACAAATACTCCTTGTCAGCACCTTAGGAAATGTATAGAGAACAGTATGGAGAATATGCATTCGGTTGTTAGAGTGTAAAGGGTTAAGTCACGATAAGGTTTAGTTCGCCAACGAGTTCTGTGCAGCTCAGTGGTGGAGTGTCGGACTTCAAAATTCGATTTCTCGTTTGTCCTTCGTTCGGGAATAAACGAATAGCAATTCGTATGACTCATCTGTCCACAGCATTGGACAGAGAAAATGAGAGAGTCCTTCGGAAGGATTCAAACCACTGACCTTCTGATTTCGTAGTGCGATACTCTTTCATTGAGCAACAGAGAACTTCTCGTAGGGCTAGAGATGTCCTTGGGATTCCACTTGACGAGACCTACCTAAAGATGACTACCAAGGCGACTAAAACTTCGTCCATTTGTATCAGTATAGTAAACATCACCAACCATTTCCTGTATTCTGTTGGTTCCAGGCTGCCGCTGAATTTTGCCCTCATCACGTGGGCCACTATCTGGGTATGGACACCCACGACACGCACATGGTTAGCAGAGGCCTGGGACTACATCCCGGTATGGTGATAACAATTGAGCCTGGGATTTACATCTCTGCGGATAACACCAAAGTACCAGAAAGGTTTGGAATGTTTTCACCAATTGCTATCGTAGTTACTTTTCAATAATTTTGATTGGTCGAGATCGAACACAAAAAGGATCGCTGATTTTTCTTTCAGCTAGCCTCTCAAGGGAGGATTACCGATAATAATAATAATAATAATAATAATGATAATAATTTATTTACTTATATAGCGCCCTTTAACATTATAGGATGATCAAAGGCGCTTTACAATCCAGGAGAATTAACATTGACAGTAAATAATTGCAGTAAAGATACTTTTTACAATAAATAATTACAATAAATGAATGAATGAATGAATGAATAAAAAGTAAATAAATAGAAAATACCGATAAGGTTGTAGTGCAAATCTAAAACGCTAGCTTAAAAAGATATTTGCACTACAATCTTATCGGTATTTTGTATTTATTTATTTACTTTTTATTCATTCATTCATTCAGGCAAGGCAAGCTGTTCCACAGCGCAGGCGCAGAGGCATGAAATGAGCGGGCACCTAAAGTTGTGCGCTTAACCCCCTTTGGACGTTCTAAAAATATAGTGTTATTATTGCGTAACGAATATCTCAGTAGACGATGATCTAATACAGATTAGGTTACTTAAATAACAAGGAGCCATGCCATGAATCGCCTTTAAAATGGTCATCAAGATCTTGAATTGAATACGATAATTTACTAGCAGCCAGTGAAGGTTGAATAGTACCGATACACTTAACATGGATCTAGGAGTAGCTCTTGTTTTGTTTAAGTAAAAGCTGATTTTGGACCAAATTCCTCGCAATATTTTGTCTTGATCTGAATTCCTGATGCTAGGTTTTTTTTTTTCATTCTCAGGTACCGAGGGATAGGAATAAGAATTGAGGACGATGTACTGATTACTGAGAGGGGACCTGAAGTTCTTACGGCGGAATGCCCAAAGGAGATTGAAGACATCGAAAGACTCATGAACAACACAGAAATTGCGAGACTATAAACACATTGAAAATTAGCTTCGTTTAACTAAGACAAATTACGCTATACGCAAGTTTTTGTTACTGGTGAAACCTCTTTTTGAAGATCGCACCAAAGTGTTTGCGATTTAAGAGTTGTTGTTTGCTTCGTTTGCTGGTTGGATTCTTCGCGAATGTCAGACATTTTTTATCTTCATAGTTTTATGCCACTTGGCATGTTTACCATCCTTTGTGCACATATTTCTGCTAGTTGGCCGCGAGGATTGAAGTGACAAAATCGCGACGATATGTGCGAAGATATTTGAAAAGTTGGAAGGTCTGCAATTTTTGCTCTCTTTGTACTGAGGGTGGTGATGAGGGAAAATTAAGAAATGTATTTCACCATATCACTGAGACTAGGTTTACACTAGAGGAAATTGTTCCGGATTCGTGATGAATCCGAAACGTTTTAGTACCGGATTGATTTTGCCGTTTACACGAAAGTGGACGAATCCAAAATAAAACTCCCCGGTTTGGTCGTGTCTCCGGAGATTTTGAATCCGGAATTTAAAGTGGGAACTTTGTATCCGATAACTTTTGAATCCGGAAAGTTTTGTCGTGTAACCGCTTTTTTTCTCGAATCCGGATATTCCGCCTGCAATCTTTTGAGTTTGCGGTGAAACCAAAATGGAGGATCTGGTGCTAACATTGCTGGCGGTCTCCGTTTGCCTAATGTTGTTGCGGGTTAAGGCGATAAATTTTATCATGTGTACCGCGGTATTTCTGAGGAAACGCAAATTATTATTGCAAGGAAGTTTAACGTCAGCCACACTTAATCGCCGACGACGTAGATGGCTTGGCATCTGTCCAACTCAAATTTGCCTCGGTGGCATCTGGATCTACTCTAGCCTTTTTTGGGGAAGGCATTTTCACTTTGTCGATCGAACGACGAAACAACACTGGGCTTGGTAACCATTCCATTTCGAATGTTCCCGGAGTTGTCGTTGTGTGTAAACGGTCAGGAATCCGAATATCCTTTCAGTGTAAACGCCTACGAATCCGAATACTTCAAAATTGATGAATCCGGAAAACTCTCCTCTAGTATAAACCTAGTCTGAAGGAGCTTACTTGATGGATCACAGATAGCGTCGATAGTTTCCCACAGGGTCACTTTTTTCCTTGGAACAGAAATGATCCTGGAAGTAAAGTTGCTCAATGGGTTGCTCTCATTGTTGTTGTAAAGAAATTTTGATGTCTTCTGTGATTTATTACTGAATACACACAGCAATATTGAACCGAATCGTTTTCTTTGAGGAACCGTCTATTGATCAATTTAATCGTAATCCAAACTTTTCTGAGTTTATAAATAAAGGTGACTTCAGATTGGCTTTTGCACTCCCATTTGATCGTGGTGCATGGACGCTGTTTTTGATAGTCTCTTTTTCACCCTTTTTTTTTGGTTGTCAGTTTTTTCACGAGACTTGATTTTTAGATTTGGCAGGGAGATCGTGTTACAGGGAACTGGGTTTCACTGAATGGAGACCAACATCACCACAATGACGACAATATCCATTGGAACGCTTGATCGCTCGCTATACTATGGTGGCCGAGAACTGCCATTAAAAATATTCAAATTTATAGGAATTGTTTTTGTTATTTTTTTTTAATTTCGATTTATTTCTCACTTTTCTTTTTAAAATAAAAGCAAGTGAAAATAAAATGTAAAATAGAAATAAAATGAAACCAAAGATAAATGAAATCAAATCAAAATTAAATACTACCCGGCCGAGCGCTGCCACTAGTTTTTTTTTTTTTTTTCTTTTTTTTTTTTTCGCGGTCGGAAAAAAATAAAATTTGTTCGTGGCCGAACGCAGCTACATGGTCGAGGGCTGCCAGACAAACCCAGAATTCTTTGCAAGATGCCTTTCAAGATGCCGCGTGGAAAACTTAAAAGAGAAAGTGACTGCGAAAAGAGGGAAGAAGCGTGATGCAGGAGATACAACGCATAAATTAATTAAAGGAAAGGAGCTGTACAATAATAACTGTCGAATTCAACGAAGAATAAGAGCCGTTTGCTCACGGTGGGTTTCGTAATGCATACAAAGCAACCACAAAGTACCCACAGTTCAAGGGGACTACCTGGGTAATTAAAAGATACCTTCCTGATGCTGTGAAGGGAATAAAGGACATTGGGCAAACTGTCCAACAACACACCCAAAAGGCGGTTCAGATGCATCTTCTTGCAAGGAATTTTGCTCGCCAGTTGGAACAAAAAATCATTAGAAAACATGCATTTGGAGAGGTCCTAAGGTATAGAAAGATCTACTACGGTGAAGATGATAAAGGAGAATTTGTGACTGTGGAGGAGTTTATTGATGGACAGTTTACCAAGTACTTAAACAATACTGGTGATTGTTGTGTCGAGGAAACAGATGTTATGGGTTAGAAGGCTCAATGTCTAACCCATTTTTCTTATGAAAAGTCAGACAAAAAACTCGCTGCTAGACATACAAGGACATGGGTATGAATTATTCGACCCAGAAATTGCTTGCCATGAACTTTTTGATGGTAGTGCATTCTGGGTTTGTTTGGCAGCCCTCGGCCATGTGGCAGCGTTCGGCCACGAACAAATTTTTTTTTTCCGACCGCGAAAAAAAAAAAAAAAAAAAACTAGTGGCAGCGCTCGGCCGGGAAGTATTTAATTTTGATTTGATTTAATTTATCTTTGGTTTCATTTTATTTCTATTTTACATTTTACTTTCACTTGCTTTTATTTTAAAAAGAAAAGTGAGAAATAAATCGAAATTAAAAAAAAAAATAACAAAAATAATTCTTATAAATTTGAATATTTTTAATGGCAGTTCTCGGCCACCATACTACACATATTGCGAGACTGAGTGTTATAAACAAGGACTCGGAAAGATTGTGTAAACGAGGGAGTTAAATAGGCTGGGGTTTCGTTCTTCTTTAATGAAAAATTGTCGAAATAAAAGCTTGCGAACAGCCCTTCACCATTTGCGCTGCAGAAGACGCCTTATACTTTCCAACGGGCGAGGAAACGCTCTTTCCAAAGCCCCAACGACGAGGACGTCGAAACAAAGCATTAGTTATGCTTCTCATTAACAACACTGTAGTTAGTGGTCAGCGGTATGTTTCCGAGATGGTTGAACGGTAAACAGAGCTGTATGACTTGTAGTAAGAGTTTTGCACAAAAATGGGCAAAGAATTATTTGAAATCGCAGCCAAGGGAGATGTTGAAAGACTTCGAGGGCTTTTTGATGACCCGGAAAGTGTATACGTCACACATCCGGCGCAGATATTGAATAAAAGAGATGAAGCTGGCAAATCAGCATTGGACATTGCAGCTATGTTAGGACGCCAGGAACTCGTTCGAGAGCTTCTAGAGCGCGGAGCAGATATAAATAGTCAGACCAAGAAAGGTGATGTACTGAAGCCGAGATCATTTAAAGAAGTGTATCTATTTACTATAGGTGACAACCGAAAAAAAAAAAAAACTTATCAGTTAGAAAAAGTGTCAAGATGCTGTGAAATTGTCAGAACCTGTCCGAGGCTGGGGAAAGGGGAGGTCGACACTTTTGTGGAATAATTTAGTTATATTTGTAATGGGCGAAATTTGGAGTATTAAGCTGTCCAACTGTCCAACATAGTGAATATTCTCTTGTACTTTCCACTTAACTCCTTCTACTACTGTCGGCTTTCCCAAGGGAAAACCTACACTAACGAGGTGAATGTTTTAGGTTATACAGCCTTGCACAGAGCAGCATCTTGGGGACATCCTGACTGTCTGAGAGTTCTGATCGCAAATGGAGCTGATATACAGATACGAAATGCTCATGGTGAAAGGGCGAGAGAAGCTGCTGCTCGCTATCAGAAAGACTCCTGTGTGGACTATCTAGATAGAGCAGGTATTAACACACGATGATAGCATAATTTCTCATTGAGTGTTGAAAGTAAAGCGCAGTTGCATTGGTTTTGCTTTATTACTCTCTGTAACTGGTCAGGAAAACTAGCTCCACTTAGTTGCATCCATTTTCCAACACTTCAGGCCAGTTTCACATACATTGTACATACTTACTACAAGTTCTCATTACCTGTTTGTCATGTTCACCTTTTTCCTCATTGGCTGCTGTCTTTTACTTCATTCCTGGTTTTACGACACTCTTTAAAAAGGGTCTGATAAGTGATATCTCTTTTATTAGATAGTTGAACACATCATAACCTTACCGTTTTGTCCTCAACCATTATTATCGGTAATGAACATCAGTTCTGATTTTTCCTCAGGTGTCCTAGGTCACTTTACAAAAGGTAGTGGTGACTAATGGTGCAATTGAACTTGTAAGATTTCACTGTAAAAAAGGAAGAATCCTTTGAATATACCACTCATCTATGCAAGAAACTTGGAATATGGTTTATCATTCTGTTTTACAGAAGCTCAAAAGGCCCTCTTATCTGTTATAACTGCAACCAAGGATACAATATCAGATCCAGAGAAGCACATGGGTCGGTTTACTCGGGAAGACAAGGTTTGTCCATCAGTTTTACAGTCAGAAACTTTTCAACTCTGTTGAATGCCACTGAAGACAGAGCCAAGAGTAGACATACTTTGGAGAATAAAGAGAACTCATCTGAATGAGGTATCAACTTATGGAGGGTTACAATGTAAGGGTTACAGTTGCTTGGGACTACAACTTTCTTGTAACTGAGAGGTCTTTGTTAAAATTTGGTGACCAGGGTTTACCACTGCCCATGTGACCTATCAAGGCCTTTTACTACCATTTGTTTTAAAATATTTCATTGTTAACAATTCAAATTATGGCCCTCTTTTCTATCATCACTGACCCCTTATTAAAAAAGTTATTGAAGCCTCTGGATATTTACAGAGCAGTGAAGCCGTCAGGTAATTATTCATCCCTAGCCATCAACACTGAGGTGAATGGTTGTTTTGGCATGTCCTGATTTCTAATATCTAAACATATGATTGTACAATATCTAATACTTGCCCTTTGCTGTTCAAATTTAGCTGAGTGGTAACCGTTTCTGTGATGAGAAGAATGACTGGTTAGAATCACACAAAGAACATGCAACAGTTGAAGAGATCTACAAACAAAAACAAGAACTTGAGGAACTTTTAAAACCCATGTTGAGCAAACTTGAAGTTACAGGTAAAATGGCTTTTTGGTTTAGATGTTTTTCTCATTCTTGCTTTCATCTTAGTTTAAAACAGCTAAGATAAGATCTTGGTTTCAGCAAGTGAAAGAAAAATGTTGACCAAAGGTTGATTTTGATACTGATATACTGAAGAGAGACTTTGTTAAACTGATGAAACCACAGGTGCATGCGCTTGATTGTGAGAGAAAATGAATGCAAGTTTCACAAAAAAAAGATGTGGAAGAAACCAAAAGTTGGAGAAATAACCTGGAGTATTGAAGTATTTCCTTTATCGAAATGCTTGTACAGGTTGTACATGTTTGCTTGTACAGGTTGCTACGTTTTAGTTACCACTGTACTTCTTTGAGGAAGAGACTGAAAGAATTGCAGTGTAGGTGCCTTACCCCAGAGAACCAAGAGCTAAACCAAGAGTAATCCTCTGCTACTTAGCCCAGATTCTTGTCAATTTTCCATCACTCAATGCTTCAACTGGTTTCCCTATGTTTGCCTGACTCATTAAAGAGAAAAAAGTCAAAATTGTTGCTCACAAGTAATATAAACTACCTCAGGTTAGAATGTTGCCAAGCCAACTCAGTCACAACATTCTTAGCTTTTGCTCAGTTCCTCTGCCTAACTGGGTTTCTGGCCAGGGAGGTTTGTAGGACAAAACTTCTGATTATTTTCACCTGGGCACTGGTAAAACATGCACATTAAGATTTATTCTTTATTCATTAAATGTAAAGGTTAATTTCTTTTTAAACTGTTTACTACTCGTCCCACTAAGCACAAACTAAGCAATTGTGTGAAAAATCAAATTTTTGCAAGTCTGTAGATTGCATTTACATAATTATATCACTTTTTATTCCTTTCCTTTTTCACTCTCACAGGAAATGTCACCTTAACTCTTTCTACACTGTAATTCTTTAGAATGCCTGTAACAACACATCACACATTGGAACTGATCTTCTTAATTTTTATTTTCTTCTAAAAATCATTTGTTGAAGACTAACAATCTTTGCTGTTTCCTACCTCTTTATGTCCTAAGACTGTTTCTTCTGACATGCAAACGTATGGAGTTTTCTATTTCCTATGCATTTCTCTCTCGCTTGGCTATTCAACCCTCTTACCTGGGCCCCCTTTAAGTGTGTAAAAATAATATGGATCTCTTTAATTCAACAGATGAAGATTTCTTTGCCAAAGATGTCAAGAATGTAAAAAAAATAGGTTAACACTTCCAGCCAAGTGTTCCCTGGGGCGGATCCAGGATTTAGTCAAGGGGGGTTCGGAGAATCGTTCCCCTCCATGGCGGTCCGAGATTTTGAAAATTAGGTCTTCGGCAACATGATTTTCAGCGTTCTGAGGGAAAATTTAGGGGGGGTTCGACCCAACCACCCGAACCATCCCTAGATCCGCCCCAGGTTCCCTATACTAATTGTCCGAGTGCACACAATTCTCCTTAGTTTTGAATTAAGTTAGGTAAAGTGTAATTCCACTATCTTAAGTTATTGCCTTTTCACAAAATAAGCCAAGTGGAGAGGCCTATAAATACATGGTCCTAACATGTATTACACCGTATATAAGCAGATTATTGTACAAACGGTGTTTTTCCTGAAGCTCCTAATGTACTGGTACCGGTATTTTTGATCAGCTTACTCTCTATCAAAGATGCTAGCCATGTTATCACGGTATTGGTCATGTTTTTTGCCGTGACGGAAAGCATAATTTCTTTATTGCCTTTTTTCAGGTGAGCGAAGGCTAGCGCGAGGCGGGTGCGAGGGGAAAGAGCTCTTTCCCTTGTGCATGCTTCGCGCGCTCCCATCGAGCTTGCCTCTACTCATCTGAAATACGCAAATAGAAATGATGCTTGTTCTACCATTTATCAAGTTGGCCAGATTAGAGGTTAACAATAAGACAATTACGATAATAACATACAATAAGACTACAACCTGTCCTGTAACTCCAAATTTAGAAGAACCTTATAATGTCTTACAGATGGAAAAGGTCATATTATACAAGAAATTTGCAATTAGTTTTTTTAAAAAATGTCTGTTTTGTCTGATGCATAACAATAATGCAATAAATTTAATGTACGAGTAATAGGAAAAAGCGCGCTTCTTTCTTTTTGATATCTTATTCGTCCGAGTATATTCCATAACATGAATTCAGAGAGGATCTTATAATGGATAATTATACATGGATACGACGTAACCAAGACCGTTAGTGCGAGCAAGAGTCAGATGAGGGTCTTTCATGGGGTGATGGCTTTTACGGCTAACGTTTAAAATTTGACGGCTAACGGCTATTTCTTTTCCACTGTTGTTAAAATAACAATTTTTACAGTTAACATTTTTCTCGACTAACGGTTAGAATTCGTCAATTTTTCACGCCTAACGGCTAATTTTTTCTTCTGTTTTTTTTTTTTTTTTTTTTTTTTTTTACCGTTTTATGGCTAACTGTTAACCTCATCGGGACCCTCTTAGATGGGTGCCTGTTGACAACCCGCTTCTGATCGTTTTGATCCATTGAAACAACTAACAAAAAGTACTTTCTCTGCACAAAATGAAAGCTCTGCGCTTTTCACTGCATAAATAGGTGAAAACAATTCGGAAATGCGATTTTTTCATGTCAATTTGGGATATTGAAAATATTAACTCAAGGCTCCGAACTCCTTCCATTTGGAGACTCGTTCCCATTACTACTCTTCTCGACTATAGGTACTAGATCCAGTTTTTCTGGTCCAAGTCTAAACATTTTCCTCTTGTCAAGATCCTATCAGGCAGCTTGAAACAATTAATTCTGAGGAAATAAACTGTTAAATAGATATTCAAAATTTGAAAAAAATCTCAGAATAGACAGCTTATCCAAAGGCTAAAGGCTGATAGTTTCGAAAGAAACTGTTTGGGGCTGCGTCGGTGGGAGTAACGAAATAATTTGGATATATCAACAAAGTTGAAATGGTAAATTGGCCACCGTAATGATTACAAAAGCTGACGTTTCGAGCGTTAGCCCTTCGTCAGCTTTTGTAATCATTACGGTGGCCAATTTACCATTTCAACTTTGTTGATATATCCAAATTATCCAAAGGCTGCTTAGGGAAACCCGATGATCTGAGGTTCACATAGTAAATTTCACGGATAACAAGTTAACAGATTTTTAAAAGCTCTCCCCAACTGATTTGGCGTCTTTGTTACCAGTCATTTTCACTATACTTTGTTCGAGCCGTACGTTAACTAATCTTTACAAACCACTCGAAATCTTTGAAAAATTTAATATATAGTTGAAATTTAATGTCCATACGGGAACGGATATAAATAGTTTTTGTCAAAAAAATAGTTCCTCAAGCAGCGGCTCACGATCTGAAATGACACGACAAAACATCGCGGCGAGTTCAGTCCATTGCCTAAAATTCGTTTAACTTATCTTTTTCAATTAGGTTATGTGTGAATTGCTGAGGCGAGGCTAATTGAAGACCTAAGGGAGGCAGTGCTAAATAAGCTCAATTTTTGAGGAATGTATATGATTTATACCTGCGACAGTTGCCTTTATCAATATTTCAAAATGGAACACTCCTTTCTGCATCTGCCGAAGTAGCACTTAAACATATGATTAGCAGATGTCTCCCCTAACATAGTGGCGAAACTTGCGCCATACAACGAAAATAAAAAATACAATAATACAATTTGATTCAATTTTTTTAAAGATCCATCTGTGCCGGAGAGAACAACCGAAGCCGCAGAAAACCCTTTCCTCTCAGTTCAACTTCTTACTACAAATCTAAAACATTTTTGTGAATGAAAACAATATATATTTTATTTTCCCTAAATTCGAACAATATAATTTTACACGAGTCAAGGAAAACATTTCCTCGAAGACCACAGCGGTTGAGATACAACGTAATTTGTAAAATCGAACACAGTGTCTTTTGACTGAATGCGATTCAAATCTGACGGAAACGAACTATAAAAGCAGCTCCATTATGCTAATATTTCACTAATCTCCAACAGAGAAGTTCTTACCCAAAAAGATCTAAACAGTATGTTTTAAATAAAAAATCTCATCCCTAATATAATTTGAGAAAATCGTAATGCTTTCAATCCTACTCAAAACAGATACATTGATGTACTTCGATTCTTTGCATTAAATTGTTGTCTCCTTCGTTGTGGAAATAAATATCAAGAAAAAACAACGTTGAAAATAAAAGAATACAATGAAACAAAAGTTATTTCATATCTATCTTGAATCCACACAATAACAGAATTTCAATTATGTTGGTAACTGGCTCAGGAAACCTTTTAATTTCAATGTGTTCGAGGGCGTTAATTGGTTACAGCCTTCGAAAATATTTCTATGGTAGATCTACCAAGATCTCGACATGTTTAACAGGAACACGACCAAGCTTTCCATCCAAAACTCCCTCGTACCAATTTTCGTTGAGTTTTTCGGACAGCATGATGACTTGGCCTTCTGAAAACGACAGTTCGCCATCTTTTTCAGCCTTGTAATCACATTTTGCTCGACAGCTTGGCTTATTGCTCGCTGTTTGTTCCGCCTTCGGTTTCTCGGCAGAATCCGATTCCCCGGCCAAAGGATTCGTGCCTTTGGCGGAAGTTTCCGACTTTCCCTGGTCCACTGAGATTTCTGCGGGGTTGGGCTTTGCGGCGATGTTGCCGTTTCGACTTGTAGCTTGTACCCTCTTATTGAGTAAGAGCAATAATCGCTCGAGGGTGTCGGCTGATTTCTTGTGGTGCTCCAGCATAGCGCAGACAAGCTGGCTGAGTTGATGAATTCGCTCCACTTCGTTCCCCATAAGCACCGTCATCTGCTCTTGACAAATCGTCTTAGATTCTTCAAACTTGTATTGAGCCATTTTCACTTCTTCCACAGAGATCTTATTCCCCTTTCGTTTCTTGCAGTCAAAATCGAGCCTGCGGCCTTGAAGCTTCTTTCGATGCTGTGCGAGTTCTTTCAGCTGTTTTTCGTCTAACTCATGCAACGGCATCAGGAAATTCTCATGCACTTGTGCGTCCATGACATCTCGGGTGTCGGCGACTTCGATCAGCGCGCTGCCGACGTCGAGTAAAGCAGAAGCGTAATCAGAGGCCTGAGCATCTAAGTCATGGCCGCTTTTCAGCATGATGTCACCAAGGGCTCCTTCGGGTTGAGGATACTTGGCTCCTTGTGCAGCCATGTGCATGTAGATCTTAGCGCGTACAGCAGGATTAGGCTGAAGATACTCCTTGGTTTTGCCAAGTAACTGCGTAACCAGATTTGTCATTACGTCCGTTTTCCGCTCTAGTTCGACGAATTCATCTTCCATCTTGGTTCCTTCGGCCGAACCCATCTTCTCGCTTACGAACTGATTCGCCTTATTAATTTGTTTCTTGAAACCCGCAAACGACATGATGAACTTTCAGTCGTGAGGCACAACAAGGGTGCTTCGAAACGTTGAGCTTAAGTTGTATTCGGTTGAAGCCAAGAAAAAGGTGAACTTTGATCTGCGACCGGCAAAACAGCTTCCTCGCTTGAAACACAAACCACGGCACCAAGGCAGATGATTGCAAATCACTCTACTGCAGTCCTGTGAACGAATTCATTATTTATCTCCGCAGATTCAATCGATAACTTTGGTCAATCTTATTTTAGCGACTAATAATTCAGTTTATTTCAAACCAATGAAAAGATTCCTTAGGCGGCGTTGAAACCAGGTGCGTTTTCTATTTCCTCGCCAGCTGTCCATTATAAATTACGGCATAATAAAGTTGCTTCTATCCTGCCTTTCTATTGTACAATAGGGAAACATCTTTGCAAATAAACTTACGGTGTTTGTATCCACACCTGATGAAAAAAAAATCAAATCAGCGAAAAACACGTAGAAAATTAACTCGCTCATAAACTTCACCAATAAACTGTTATTTGCAACTCGCGCAATTTTCCCTCGTTTAATTTCTAGGTTTAAGTCCCTTAATTGCGTTTCCCATTGTACACAATTCATTAGAATTTTCAGTGGCTTTACGAAAAGGGAGGAATGGACAAATACATCAACTCGTCACTCACTCGGTATCTCTGCATTACATTACTACTCGAAAATGCAAATAGGATAATTGTATTACCTCTGTTAGATTTTAATGTTAGACTAAGGAAAAATTTGCATCTTAAAGTGAAACTGTTGCAAGCTGAGATCGTGGTGGATCAGACGATTGCACAGGTGATTTGGCGCCCAGAAAGAAAAATGAAAACTATAAAATTAATGAAAATTTTCAAGACAGCATGACAACGCAATCTTCGAGGCAGACTTCAAAACGATTACTTTTATTTTATAATTTTTACCGACGCTTTCAATCAGTTTTTTATTGCTCTATATTTAGCCACAACATGATGAAAACTATTTCCTAAAGACAAGCGAAGAATTTTAAAATGTTTTGTATTTCAATTAGATTTTGTAGAATATATAATAACGGGAGCCATTATCGGCGATGGTTCTTGATAGTGAATACATCCAAGTTCCCTTTCCGTATTAAAAACCAATAATTTTCAAAAGAATGAACTCCCACGTTTACCAACGCAGATATGCGCCTGTTAAGAACGACTCAATAAATCCGCGTTTAAACTCAAAGTTTTACTTTATTCTGACTAAGGACAAAACCTCCTTGGCGAATACTCGATCTTCACAAGGCAAAATCTCGAACGAAGTAAAAGTACTTGACATTTTGATCCCTGTCACTCATTTTAAAAATACTATAAATTTAACGCAACGTCACGTTCTCCTGAACAGCGCCGTAAGGTTGGCGCGTAGACACTGTGAAGATATACCAGTACAGAACCGAGACGCATTTGGACGGTGGAATTCTTTAAGCCGTGCGACCACGTGGTCAACTTTTCATATCTCCAATCTTGCAACATTCGAATCAAATCTCTGTGTGTCATTTGTGCCTATCCACGTAGAGCACACTTAGTAATAACTTCGATTTTTAATTTTTTTTGTTTTTTTTTTTGTTCGAAACCAAGCCTAACAAACCGCAGAACTATGATTGTCAGTTTCTTGGTCACTTCCTCTTTGTTTCATTTGAAATACTATACCGTGTACATCTTACATTTTCGGGCTCAAAATGCTAAAAAGCAAGACTTTTTTCATGTTCAGCCCAAAAATCAGACGACCTTGTGAAATAAAAACAGTGTATATGCCCCGCCTTGTAAAATTTAGTAGCAGAGACGTCAATCTTTAGTTTTCTGTCATTTTGGAGAAATTATTACTCGCCAAAATAGAAGCTATAATCGGCAGGTATGACTCAGTTACCACTTCTGCAGATGTTTCGTAGTGCATTCAAGTCGAAATTTTCCTTTATACTTTCTCAAAGCCAACACGATTCCTTTTACTTGAGCCATTGTTGCGGGGATCTGAGTATGAGGTTGATAGAAACCGCAGGCCATGAAATCAGCGGTATTATAAATTTACTCAAGATGGCGGACGAAGCCAGATAACGCATGCTTTTGGCTGCCAAATCTGATTTCTCGTGTGTGGAAACTTATTGATCGGAAGGAATCTTTAGAAATGGAGGCAGTAAGCAAGAAGAAGGGTAAGGGTGAAGATCCAGTGGACAAAAAGAAACTGCAGAAATACCACCGAGGAAAGCAAAATCGATTCAAAGTAAGCGAACTGAACGAAGCTATAGTTTTTGTTGTTTTAATTGTTGTTGAGTCAAGGTTTCGTCTAGACCTTGTGCCGAAGCGCCATGTTCTTACTTTAAGACTAACCTTTAAAGTTTTCGCCCATCAGCATGTAAAAGACAAGAAGTTGCGAGGCAAACTTAAGTCATATGAGTCACAACATCAACAAGCAGCAATACAGGCCGCTAGATCAGAAATTCTTCTAACAGAACAACCTGGGTAATTAAAGAACTCCTACTGTTACTTTTATGATTAAATACGTCGTCAAACAGGACTATTTATATGTTAAGAGGAGTAACCCTATCGTTCACTTTCATGTTTTAATAAGAATTCTCAAGTAATTTGTCTTCGAGCAGGTTGTATAGACACCGCGGAAATAGGTTTTTTAAGGCACGATACAGTATTTTATTGGTCAGCGGACTTCCAACGAAACCAAAAAATGCCGCTAACTTTTACAATGTTTTCGCCGTGAGTCAAATCAACAGTGTAAAAAGGCAAAACTTTGAAAGAATACTGTAAACTTAGCTTTGAAACTCCGTTCACCTTTTGGATAGTTCTCAAGCTCGATTATATAATTTGTCAAAGCCGAACTGAAGTTGCACACGATATGAAATTGTTGTTTTTCGCTGGTGGCACGTAAGTTTTGTTTATAGAAGAGCATAAGCACTAAGGCTAAAAATGAGACGGTTTTTGAATGGCTGAAGTGGTGATCTGAGGATGCTGCACCATCAGGTTTATAAAGCAGTGGCTTGAACCGTATAAATCGGTATGTCAACGGCATTCCGGTCAGATTCGCCGAGAAGACAAAATATGCCCGTGTTGCACGGACACCCTATTTCCACTTGTTATTGTACGTATCATAGTTGGCCAAAAACCTATGACTGTAACATGTTTAGGACTGAAGCCCCCAAAAATACAAAAATTGGCTCAACCAGAGGAAGAATAAACCGAGGTATGTTTAAGTACAAAATGTCCATTGTAATGGTAATAAATTAAGTTTTCACTTTCCACCTTAGTTTGTAATTTTTTTTTCTAAGCTGTAATTTTTTTTCTGAGCAATAATTTTACTTTCCCAACAAGTATTTGTTTCCCATCACAATTATAAATGAATAATTTGTAGTATGTCTTTTTTTATGCTGCTCTTCCCTCACTAATCATTTTATTTTATCTATTTCTTTTTGCTTTTTCTTTTCTTTCTTTACTAACTTACTGCCATCTGCAACATAAAATGTAGTAAGCTAACAGAATACTTCTGGTTTATATAGCTCCCTGATTCACAAAGTAACATTACCATCTTGGTACTACTAGAAAACAAATTAAAAAAAAATGTTTAAAAAACAAAAGTACTGTAAGGTAAAATAATTATAATAATATAATTTAATCAATTTATGTGAATAAAGCACTGTATTGTCTTTCCTCATATTGCAACAGCCTTGAATGAATCAACTACCTTCTAAACTTGATTTCTTATATCCAGAAGCTGCCTGAATTATAAACAAAAAACTTATGTTGGGTGTTTATGGAGGTGGAAAGAACATAATGATTATGATGATTAATCTTCCAAATTAGAAATGTCAGGGGGAAATTATCAGAAGTATTTCTGAAGTCAAAGTTGTTTGTTAAAAATGTTCAGGAGAAAATTGATTAGATTAAGCCAGCTGTCAATTCCCAGTTAACACTAAGTCATGAGGAGTAACCAAAAGCTTGTAATTAGCCTGTGTACTGCTGTGCCCATCCAGTCAAATAAACATCAGGGATGGGATATTCCCAAACGTAAACAGTGATAGCACCATACAAATGTCCTTTTTCCAACTTATTACTGGGGAGGGGAGCACTGGTATGACTACACTAGTTGTAGTCAATAAGAAATTCTTACTAATTTCGGCAATATACATATATTTTGCCACCTTGAAAGAAAATGGCTACAAGTCAAATGGGAATGTTTCATAACAATGTTCTGTAGGGATATGATGTAATATTACTGATGGGGATCATAATTATCCTTACAGTGGCAGTGCATGTGATGTGTATGTAAAGCAAAGCAGAGCTAATCTTAAAAAAAAAATGAATGGAAGAAGAGTAGTTGATTGTTTGCATAAATTAATGCAATGCACATGCAAGGTAGTGGAATATACTTCAGGTAAACATACATGTGCCTGTAAAAGTTTCAAATGACTGAGTTATAAAAATACAATAATAATAATAAAGTGGGTTTCATTGAAAATGCTTTCGTGTAAAACAATTAGAACTGTTTGGGAAATTAAAGTAGCTTTTGTTGTGACAGAATAACGCTTGTTTAGTGATGTTTACAAAGGAAGTGGAAATCGAAGAAATTGTGAACTGTTTGCTGCGCTAAGGCTCGACAAAGGTTATTATATAGGCGATTGATTGAGGGCACGGAAAATATGCAATATTTGAGACCGTCCAACATGATCGGTTTATTTATAATTTATCTTGAATTAAGCCTTTATTGACAGCAGTTGATAGTAGATCTCTATTACATGTCTTTAGTATGTGGGTTGTGCCTGTTCACGAGATGACTTGTTGATAAAACCGCAAGTATTTGAAATGAACAAATGTTTTCATATTTTGATTACGGATTATTTTCAAAACACAATAATTACCTGCATCGCTTCATGCTAATAACACTTAAAAATCCAACCAGTCTTCAGACTCGCTGGTAAAGTATCTTACAGAACTAATCTCCTGCTTTGTCTGGATAACTGTCGCTGTTTTTGACAATTCTGAAGGCGAGAGCCTCTGAAGAACCAAGATCGCGCTTTGTAACTGGACGGCCAGCCTAAGTCAGCAAACAGCACACAACTCCAAACAAAATGACTCTCCTATACCGCTAGTTGTTAAAACGTGGTTTTAGCATTAAAAACTAATTCAAAGGATCAAATATAACAAACAAGAAGAAGTATCATGCATATTTTTTCCAACTTAAAACCATACAAAAGGCCGATGTCTTCATATGGAACATATGAAAGCGCTTGGCAGCTTAAAGTTGATGACCACTGACCAGTTACTGTGATGTCACGAAAACGTATTTCCGCGGTGTCGGTTGTATATCCCAGTAAGAAACATGATTGCGTATGGTTAGCATTCAAGTCAAGACTGTGTAATTGTTATGTTGTTTATATCTGTTCAATTTCATTTACGTGTCTTCACTTGGTAGGTTTTTGGAAGCAGAGGGTTTGGAGAAAACCTTTAAATTCAAACAAAGAGATATTGCAAATGCGGTTGATGTTGCAAGTGCCAAGAAGTCTTTTGAGCTTAAACTGGATACATTTGGACCTTATAGAGTAAATTACACCCGTAATGGAAGGTGAACAAAACTTCTTTTTAAGACATTTTGGCCACATGTAAATGCTTACTTTTTTTCCTCGTTTTAGTTGAAGCTATCTAATATCAAAGGCTTCTATAACTGATCTCTTTGTAGTCACTATCTTGTTAGCTGAATCAGAAGATTGAAAGCATTCAGGCAAAAGGTTGAGGGTTTAGAACCAGAAAAGCTTTGTGAAATGCTATTAGTAGAAAAGTACTGGTACTCTTGAAAATCACAGCATGAACTTGATGGTACTAAATAAGTTAACATTTTTTTGAACTTTTAGATTTCTTCTTATTGGTGGGAAGAAAGGTCATCTGGCCACGGTGGACTGGGAGAACAAGAGACTTGGCTGTGAATTCCATGTACAAGAGACTGTGCGAGATATCAGGTAAAGTTCAATCTGTAAGTCTGTAGCACTGGAAATTTTTAATGATCATTTTTTTAAACAAAGATTTCTGATGCTGCTTAATTAGAGTTTAAAACTTTCTGCTGTTCATTGAAATATGTTTTATCTAATTTTTTTTACTGTTTCCTATGTGTATTTTTCAGATGGTTGCATATTGAAACTATGTTTGCAGTTGCCCAAAAGAAAAATGTCTTCATTTATGACAATAATGGAATTGAACTTCATTGCCTTAGGAATCACAACCAAGTTAACAGATTAGAATTTTTACCCTATCATTTTCTTCTGGCCTCAGTGGTAAGTCACTGGCTATCAATGAAATTGTCAAGAGTAAGTGGAAAACTGTTACTGGGATGAACACAACTTGTAATTTTGCAGCCCTTATTTTAACCCTTAAAATCCCAGAAGTGACTAATACATAACTTCTCTTGATATTAAATATCCTAACATTACCCAGCAAACAGGTGACAAGAATACTCAAACTTATCAGTTAGAAGTTATCTTGATCTAGCATGTAATTCTTGTAACTAAAATACAGTGGAACTTCAATTTAATGGAGTGCCAAGGTACTGGGGAAATTGGTTCATTATATTGAGGGTTCGTAATATCGAGGTTCTGTGGCGTACATTTTACTGTAACTTTGGCTGGGCTGAAACTGAAGTATCGTTTGTTATACTGAGGACTTTGTTATATAGAGGTTCGTTAAATAGAGATTCCACTGTCCGAGGAAATGTGTAGCAGTCAAAGAGGAGAATTAACAATCAGATTTTGGGAGTAAAATGATTGTTTAACAAGGTTCTGTGTCAGAAGCTAATATTGTAAACTCATGAATCTCCCAAGCTGAATTTTTTTTTCAAATGGCCCTTTTTCAATTTTTTCATCCTTTTACACTTCTTCATAGGGTGACCATGGAATTCTCAAATATCAAGATGTGTCTACAGGCAAATCAGTCGTCGAATTGTTTTCCAAACTTGGGAAGTGTGATTGTATGACGCAAAATCCATACAATGCAGTCATTCATTTGGGACACTTCAATGGTAAAGATAGTTGTACGAACTAATATTATTAATTACTTTCATTGCAATATCATCAGGGTTTTCCTTTTCAAAGAAAGTTGAAGTCGGATGAAAGGGAGGCAGGCGGAGACAATTTGGGCGAGTAGCGCCCAACCTGAGTGGCGAAGGCGCGAACAACTAGGGGGGTCCGGGGGCATGCCCCCCCCCCGGGAAATTTTAAACATTTGAGCGCTCTGAGATGCAATCTGGTGCATTTTGGGTGCTTAAATTAAGGAAATGAACAGGCTTAACAACACAAGAAATGACAATGTATTTGATAAAATGCAGCCCTTTTCTAGCACGTTGATTGGCAATACCGGGCACATTGCTTATAAATATTAATGTAAAACAACACTCGAATCGACCTGGAAGAATTTCACATAAAGATATACTGACACAGAAATCAAAGGTAAACAAAAATACGAACATCACAGAAAATATTTCGCAATTAATTGCGTCCCACACGATCGCCTGAGACTTACTTTACTTCGGACTTGGCCCAAGGTAATATTTGTGATGCTTTGGCTTAGTGAGAATAAGTAGTTCCCAGTTAAAGTACATCTGTTTTAACTAAAACAGTTAAAAGCGGATAAATCAAGAAGATAATCGACCTTTCAAATAGTAATTTATTTAAATGCAAAAATTGAATAATTTACGTATCTTTAAGCTTGAAGGGATGCCAGTGATACATGACTTGACCGCGCAAACTTGTACTGAATGTCACGTACCAGTACACGCGCAAAAATTCTACTTCGTTTTTTGCTGAAATATGTACTTTTTATCGATTTCCGTTTCTTATACGTCATTGTCAGACAACATACAAAGTGTTTATTATTTATCTAAAATATTTTAAATTATATAACAGCAAGGACTCTTTTAGTCGCCGGCGACGGAGCCGTTCGCAGGCGGCGAAAATCGCCGGTCGCCGGCCGAAAAGGAAAACCCTGTATCATAAAATGGGGGAAATTGCATGGAATTGACTCATCTGTTACTATAATTGTAATATTTTAAACCATACTATAGAAATCTTGTCTGTCCACAAGCTATGGATATAATATTTATTATTATACATTGTAGTCACCATCTGTCTTCTCACTGGCTAAATGCCCACAGTTAATTCTGGGAAACAGCGCAACCTACAGATTATTCACTAATCTGTACCTACAGATTAGTGTCTGAATAGTCTGTTGGTTGCGCACGCAATGCATGATTTCCAGTGAAGCAGTGTCAAGTTCACGGACAGCGAAGTAAGAATGGCTTCTTGATTTGCTTCATCGACCTAGTGAGAAATTGAGAAATTACTTGAAGATAAAGATTTGGAAAATACTAAAAGGTCGACAAAAGTGGCAAAGGAACTGTTCTATGAATACCTCAAAGAGAAAAATATCCAGGAGCCACACGACAAAAAGGAATTAGCCCAAGTGAAAGTTTGTTTACAACACAGTTGTACATTTTTAAGTGTTCAAAAATAAACTGTGTTTGCTGCGATAATGCATTTGGCATTATTTTCTTTGAAACAATTTATAATAAAACAATTATTAGATGAGGTTTTTGTGATATCCGGAATAAACAGGTCTCGGTTAGTGTTATAACACTTACCTCGACCTTGATTATTCTGGATATCACGAAAACCTCATCCAGTAATTGTTTATGATAAGGATTTCTATAGCGCCCTGTCTGTAAGGTCATGGCACTTTACAACTGAATATTTCAGACCAAAAATTTTGTAGTCTAAGATTAAAAATTACATCAATAATGAAGCACAAGTATGTTAAAGTACAAGTTAAAAATTCATATCTAAAAATTAAGATTGAAATTAAAAATAATGATTAAAATTTATATTGTAATATTTAGGCTACTTACATTATTCTAACAGAACTTTAACTAAAATGTTCTTTGAAGGAGAAAGTCTTAGTTGAAGTTTTAAATTTTGATATAAAAGTATCTTGGTGTGGTTTTCAGGCACAGTTACAATGTGGGCCCCAAACACAAAAGATCCTCTTGTTAAGATGTTGTGCCACAGAGGACCTGTACAGTCTATTGCTATTGATAGTAAAGGAAAGTAAGTAAAATGTATTGAGGAACCTACCATAATTGCTTACAGGGCTGAAAAATATATCTAACTTACCCTTTGGAATTAGATTGATATATGGCTTGGCTTGGTTTTTTTTGCAATGAGAAAGTGAGAAAGAAAAGTTCTTTACCTAGCAGGTAATTAAGTGTTCTTCTCATAAATTGTTCCAGTCTGTGGTACATAAATCTTTTTCAACCAGAGATTTCTTGATAGAAAGTTATGCACTCACTTAAAGGAGTTTCATACTTCACTCAGTTACCTGTAGTTATCCTTGGGTGACATTGTCTTTAATTCACACTGTGAATCATACATTGCCACACCGAAAAACAATTGAGAATTAGAAAAAGACTTTTAACCCAGGACAAATCAGATGTCAACGAATTCTATTATAATTATACTAATTTTTTTTTACACCTGTAGCCTTTGCATGGAATAGAACAAACCCTTGTAAATATACAAACTATAACTTACTGTCTGAACCATTGCATATGGTGCTAATCATCAAAAAGTCTTCTGTTTCATAGTCAGTTCTCCAAGCTGCAACTTTTTGGTGGCCATGGTATCTTAACTTGGAAGATAATTGCCAATAGTATGGCACTGAGTGTAGTATGGCAACGTGTGTAGTATGGCACCGAGTGTAGTATGGCACTGTATGTAGTATGGCACCGTGTGTAGTATGGCAACGTGTGTAGTATGGCGCAGAGTGTAGTATGGCACCGTGTGTAGTATGGCACTGTGTGTAGTATGGCACCATGTGTAGTATGGCACCTTGTGTAGTATGGCACAGAGTGTAGTATGGCACCGTGTGTAGTATGGCACAGAGTGTAGTATGGCACCGTGTGTAGTATGGCACTGTGTGTAGTATGGCACCAAGCCCTACCCTCCTACCTCTCATAGGAATTACAACATATACAGAAACGTGCTGTTAAAATTATAGCCCCAGCGTTTCTTACTTAGAAGCTCTTCAGTTTTTAAATGTAAGAACATTAGACGGAAGACGTAGTGAACTTTGTCTTAAAACTCTTGAAAAGATCTCAATAAGAGGTCCTCTTGTTAAACATCTCCTAATGACAAGTCAGCACATACATCACTATCAAAGGAGATGCGTTAGCAAATATATATTGCCTAAATGCAGGACAGAAAGACTGCGTCGTAGTTTTTTCCCAAGTACTAGTCTAGCGTTTAATAATTATTAGACTTTTAGACTACATATATGTTGTAGTTCAATTTTATACTTGTTTCAAATTTTATTTTCCTTTGTTCTCTGTCATGTTAATGTATGATAATGAGTTTGAAACAAAGGAAAATAAAATTTGAACCAAGGATAGAATTGAACAACAACATATATGCCCATTCAACTTGTATAAGCATAAACTTATTTGTAGTTTTATTATAAAACCCATTGTAACCCAGTCCCTCTTTCATCAACTTTTGTAATTTTTTATGGTCGTACGATTGTAACCACTTTGTAATTCAGATTAGCTGCAATGATGGTGGAATTAAACTTTCTTTCTGCTTTTCTTCTTCAATTTGGTCACCCATGTTTAGCAGTTATGTAGCATGTTGTTGGTAATGTTTTTAAAACTTATTTTGATTACAAGTTTATATTTTCTTTTTTCCCAGATATAGGTTATTATAATTTGTAAATGTAGAAAAATGTGAATTAACATACCTGTTGTTTGAAACCGTGTTATCTGATTTTCAAATTTAACTTGACAATGTGAGTCTTTCCAAAAATCAGTTACATGGCGACATCTGGTCTAGATGGAAAAATGAGGATCTGGGATGTAAGAACATATAAGGAACTTCAAGCATATTATACTCCAACCCCAGCAAGTTGTCTGACTATAAGTCAACAAGGATTGCTTGCTGTGGGTCATGGACCCCATATTCAGGTCAGATACTCTGAAGTGGTTTAATCTGTAAATTAAGAAATTCAACAGTTGTTGGAGTCTATGTGCTGGTTTTTAATATTTTTTATTATTCTGATCCTTTTTGTTTTTCTTTCCCATGTGAAACTATCTTTATTTATTTTGTGGCATAAAGAACTTATTTTTTTTAAACTTTACGATGGTTAATTTTTTCATGATGTCAACATGTTGCTGCAGTGTGGTCAATACTGACCTGGACCTGTTGATGTCGATTCTAATTATGGTTACCATAACTAGATTCCACATCGACATTAGTCCAGGCTTTTACTTTCAAGCCATGGTTATTGGAACAAACACCTAAATTGACCTACAGTTTCTTTGTTTACTTAAAGTAATAAGATACTAATGAACTCAGGGCTTGACACTAACTTTTAAACTTACTAGCCAAGTACTAGTGGGTAGTGACATCTTAGATGTTACGACAATTTCAGTTTGTTGACTAGCCAAACTGGTAAGTAGAAATGAAAAACCACCAGCCAAAACTGTATTTCTACCAGTCTGTGGCTAGCTGGCCTCTGTTAGTGTCAAGCCCTGGCATTGATAGGAAAACCTACCAAAATATGCTGAGGAATAGGAATTTAATCCCATTCCAATTCCCTAATGTAGTTTTAACTCCTGTTAGAAAAACATTATGAAATATGCTCAGGGATAGGAGTTTAATTCCTTCCTAATTCTTTAATGTAATTTTAACTCTTTAAGCACTATGAGTGTCTAGCCTCAAATTTCTGCTTCCAGTAATAATGCCAAATCATTCATTAAGATGATTGAATTAACTGAGTGCTAACCTAAGAAGCTTTGATTGTTAAACAAGTTCTCCTTTCCAATATCAAAGGAAATGTATAAAGAAGAGTATAGAGAATATGGAAACTGATGCTAGGGTTAAATGTAGACTTCAGTTTACAAGCTTTGTTATTTTTGAGCCCTCACTCTAATCTTAGTTCCCATTTCCTTGTCGTTGCTGACAGATATGGCGGGATGCTTTCACTCAAAAACAAAAATCTCCCTACATGTCTCATATGTTTCCATCCTGTACTGTGCACAGCATGCAATTCTGTCCATTTGAAGATGTTTTAGGTGTGGGGCATTCAAAAGGATTTGGCAGCTTACTAATACCAGGTGAGACTGCTCATCTTTCAACTCACGTGAGTAACTAAGACAAAATTTTGCCTTACAATATCCTACTGCTAATAAAAATACCTAGTAGCATGTGATAAGAATAAAGTAACACTTTAAAGTAGCACTTTATTCAACATATTCAAATAAGTCACAGATTTAACCCATTAACAAGAACATTTTCTTGCTTGTTACAATAATGGAGAAAAAGAAACATCATAAACAGAACCTTTTCTCTTTACTTTGTTGATGACCAGAAGAATGTAGGCTCAACTCTTTAACTCCCAAGATCTGATTTTTAATTCTTCCCTCTAGCTGCTACACATTTCCTTGTAAGTAAGTCCCAAGAATTTGATGTTAGATCAAGACTACCAACTTACACCTGATAAGTTTGAGTATTTTCATTACCTGTTTGCTGGATAATGTATGGATATTATAG
The DNA here is from genome assembly GCF_964205215.1 of Stylophora pistillata. Classification (NCBI taxonomy): domain Eukaryota; kingdom Metazoa; phylum Cnidaria; class Anthozoa; order Scleractinia; family Pocilloporidae; genus Stylophora; species Stylophora pistillata. The sequence goes on from NC_142522.1 coordinate 40,815,011, forward strand.
GGAAAAGTTACATGTTAATCACTTCTGGGAGTGAAAGAGTTAAGAGGAGCCTTTTCTGAATCTCATGAACTTTTGTTCTTCATAGAATGGTCTTTTAAAATCTAGTTTAACTAATCTGGGATATTCACTCTGCTCTTTTCAGCTCTGAAAAGTGACATTGTAGTTTTTTCTCTTTAGGTGCTGGTGAACCTAATTTTGATGCATTAGAAGCTAATCCCTACCAAACCAAAAAGCAAAGACAGGAGTTCGAAGTCAAGGCCTTGTTGGAAAAGGTGAAAAATGGAAACAAATTTACTAATCAAATAGCACAGTCTAACCTAGATTATCTGGACCTCAATTATCTAGAGTTCTCAATTGTCCCAATTTTGTCAGAACATTTATTAGACATGATCAAGATCTGTAGCCATATTCTTTTAAAAGATACAGCATTGAACAGTGAAGGTGAGGCAAATTTGTTTTGCCTTCAAAAAGGAAAAGGAGTGCTTGCTTGGGTTGTAACCAATGAAGAACATTGGAATGAGATCTGATTGGCAAAGAGTTGCTTTGTTGCTAAGTGAGATGGGTCTGTTATTTGTAGACCATATTTTTTTCAAAATGTTTTGTAAATGTTTTGTTTCATGGATAAATGTGGCTTTCTTAATTTAATCAGTTTTTGTTCCTCATTTATAGTTATATTCTCCATTATCTGGACTCTCAATTATCCAGACTATTTTGTCTAGTTCCAACGAGTCTGGATAATCAAGGTTCAACTGTTTCTCGTCTCTGGAAAACACACCAGGAATTATGGTTTCATTAAATTTTCCCTTTATTTACTGTTGCTTACTTGCTTTAATTTGCAGATTCAGCCAGAGTTAATAACATTAAATCCAATGGATATCGTGCGTGTTAATTATCAAAAAAAGAGCACAAATATGAATGACAAAGATAATGACGATGAGGAGGTAGGTACAACTTGGAGACACGAGTGTTCCGGGTGAAATTCTTACATGTGTTTATTAATTAAAAAGTAACAATTCAACCAACAACTTATCTGCAGTTAATAATCATTCAAATGTAGCCACCTTTGCTTTTACTCAGGAATCGAATGAGGAGTTTGAACCAAGGCACAAAATGAAAGGTCGTAGCTCTTCAAGAAAGCATCATCTAAGGAAGAAGGGTCATGCTGAACAAGAGAAGAAGGTAAGTAGCCCATTGTCAGAGGTTTTTAAAGAAAACTTGCATCTGTCTGGTAGAACATCATAATTGCAGTTGAGTCCAACTGATTTTACTTGATGAAGTCCCTATGGATAAAACAACCACAGAAATTTCCACACACACTAACTTGATCCCTTCACGTTCATTTTGTCACTTATTGCAAATCAGATCTAATATCTAAGAAATGAGCCACTATTGACCCTCTATAGTTGCATGTTATTTTTGGTTTCAAAAGGTTTTGTAGACATGCCCTCTACACTTTCTTGGACTCTCCCCAAAGGGCCATCTCAGGCCTATTTTCATTTCTATCAAAATCCTATAAAAGTGGATCTTTCTCTTAAGTGGAACCACTTAGTCAGGAGTATTGGCAAAATTATGGGCTGAATTAATCTTGCATGGGGAAAGTATGATTAAGGGTTGTAACTAAAACTGATTATTTGTAATTGTTTTTTAGTATTAAATTTGTTTTTCAGGAAAAAGTAAGACAAGAAATGCAGGAGAAAAGAAAAGAAAGAAGAACAGATAAAATGAATGAAGAAAGATCAGTACAGTCACTGTCTGCGTTAGATAGATTTCTGCACTCCAAAGCAAAGTAGTGTCAATCAACAGATATGACTTATCACTGGAACATTTTGTTTTTGTAAAACAGTTATTGTATAAAAATCGTTGCGAATTCTAACCTTAATAAAAGAAATCACCTGATCATGTGTTGGATTCAACTTGCAACTCTCTGCAACATTTAAATTACAAACTTGATGACTAGTCAAACTACTTATGGAGTTAAGTGTACTCTGGTCAGTACGAAAAAATGCAACATAAAAGAGACAAGTGAAGTTGGGGATTCAAGTGTTCTTTATTACAATTAACAGAACATTGCACTTTTAGTTCTTCTTCTTGGCCACACCAACAGTTCTTCCCTTGCGACCAGTAGTCTTGGTGTGCTGACCACGTACACGCAGACTGAAAAAAAGGAACATTTGTTATTCGTTGCCTTTCAAATTGAGTGCTTCCTTTAAATTCATTTCATTTGCGTGAAAAAAAATAACTTTGCGACTAGTGAATGTCAATCTATCGGAACAGCCATTCAGCCAAAAGACAATTTCTAAGACGTTGATAATGATTAGGATATGGGTGGATTAGCATACTTCCCATCCCCGAAAGTTAGAGGACATATCATGTAAATGGAACATTAGTACAGCTTACACATCAATTTATAACTAGTGTACATTTTATCTGCAAGTCGCCTGCCAATCCATGAAAAGTATAAAAGACGTCATCAGAAATTTTAGTGTTTAACACAAGTAAATTTTAGTCATAGTGCCCAGTTATATGCCAAAACAATTGAGCCCCTTATGGTTTTGGATTCTTTTATTTCGGAGTGGATAGAAAGCCAAAATATTAAGTCTCAGATAATCCCCTCTTAGAAGTAGTCACATTGAGTTCCACAAAACTAAAATCAAAACATACCCCCAATAATGACGGAGCCCACGATGAGCACGGATCTTCTTTAATCTTTCCAGATCATCACGGAGCTTGCTCTCAAGATTGTTGGCAAGGATCTAAAACACAAATTACTACATCATTTAAAACCCTTTTATAAAAGCCTTGAGTGGAGGCACGGTGGCCTCATGATTAGTGTGCTCTACTCTGGAACGAGTGGTCCGGGTTTGAGCCCTGGCTGGGACATTGTGTTGTGTTCTTAGGCAAGACACTTTACTCTCACAGTGCCTCTCTTCACCCAGGTGTATAAATGGGTACCGGCAATTTAATGCTGGGGGTAACCCTGCAATGGACTATCATCCCATCCAGGGGGGAGTACAAATACTCCTAGTCGCTTCATGCTACAGAAATCAGAGTTAAGCACCAGCCTAATGGGCCACTAGGCTCATAAACAGACTTCACTTTTTACTTTACTTATAAAAACCTTGAACATAAAATTCCAGTTCAGTTCAAATACCTGCGAGTACTTGCCATCTCTGATGTCCTTCTGCCTGTTAAGGAACCAATCAGGAATCTTGTACTGACGGGGATTCTGCATGATAGTTACCACACGCTCCACCTGCAGCAAAAAAGCTGCTGCTCTTAACCATGTACAGTAACCTCTTAGCAAATACATTGTATGCAACTGATTAAAATTCATGACAGCAACCTTCTAAACAGAAGTCAGGAAGTCCAGTTCACGCTTTAGTTTGATAAAGTATGAGAATGATGTTCAGGACACATTTGTTTGAAAGCTGAATATCACAACCTACTGGATAAATCATTGACTGCTGAGTAGGGCAATTTAATAGTTATTACCTGGACAGTAATTTATGAGTATACCAATTTATGGTACAAACAAACCAGAACTGGAAGTGTAATAGGGTTCTAAATGAATTTCTGATAATATACACTATCGAGACCTCATAATGGAAAACCTCTGGTAGTGTGAAGCCATCATCAGTTACTCTTAAAGTAAACAAAAGATTCTGGCAACAGGATGTCACTACATATCAGAAAACAAAGAATTCTTTGGCTACCACAGAGTATTATCTTGTTAAATTACAAGGAATTACAGCCTCACCTATATTTCTTCCAAACTAGAACAACATTCTCCTCTTACTTTACAATTTATACCCTTTTCAATTTTAAAACCCTGTGGCTATGACTTAATTTCAACAATTCTGTACATAACAGCTCTACCTCATCGTCTGTGAGCTCTCCAGCCCGTTTGTTCATATCAACATCAGCCTTCTTACACACAAGGTTGGCATACCTTCGTCCCACACCCTGCAAAAATTTTAACTTTCGTTATGTTTGTTCCACAATACTAATATAGCACATCTTACAATGTCACTTTTTTCATCACAATGTTTGGAACACAAGGGACAAACAAGGAAAAACTAAGAAAAAACATAGGAAAACCACAAGTCATTATGGATACTGTTAAGCTCATGACTCCCCAAACAACATCAATTGTGTACTGAACAATAAAAATGATGTTAATACCCAACTAATTACCACAGTTGTTAGAGGTTTAGTTTTAAGATGGCTAGTTGGCTTGTTTTTTGGGAAATAAAACCATCCCCAGAATATTTTTGGTTTTCAAAGTTAACTATGCTTCTGACGCAATGATTCCATACTAATGTAACTCTGTTTATGCTCCTCTTCAAATATTATTATAACATAACCAAAGTAAAGCACATGCTCTGATTGGTCAAATTAGCGTCCCCCATTTGCCCATGGGTGTATGCTGCTGACGTGAGCATATGCAAAGACTAGTTTTCCGCGCGTGCTTGTTTTTTTTCTGGTCACGTAAGATTTGTTAAATAAAAGGGAACTCTTTAGCTAAAATGTGTCAATGTTATGTTATAAAACAAATGGTAAACACCACAGCGTACACTATTGAGTTAAGGATACACTTGGGAGGTTTGCTAAGCACTCAAGAAGCTAGAGTCGCTCTCGGCCATTGCCTCAAGCGACTCTTATGCTTCTTTCGTGCTTAGCAACCTCCCGCGTGCATCCATAACTCAATAGTGTACGCTGTGGTGTTACCATTTGTTAATTGTGAATAAAGCACTGAGTGACCAATTAACCGAATAGCTTGTAATAAACAACAAGATCTCTACACTATTCAACATTTTTCCTAAATACAGAACATTTAAGTCCTTGGAAACATTTCCATATAGCTTCAAACTACTCTAAATCAAAGCCATACTCTCTAAAGGCAATCTGTTTTGCTTCTGATTTCTTTCAACTAAGCGCTGTGTGCATAATGAAGAATGGGATTATACGAAAATCTTGCCATCTTCTCCTGTTTATTCCACTAACCTTGATGGAAGTTAGTGCAAACATAATTTTTTGTTTTCCATCGATGTTGGTGTTCAGTACACGCAAAATATGCTGAAACTTCTCAGGAATTACAAGGGCCTGTGCGAAATAATGAGTAACGTAAGGACATTGAAAATCAGTTACAATTATATCACTACAAAAATTTATCATCCTCATTTACATCAATAATGATACTAGTATTGACGAATCGAAAATAAAACGACACCGAATTACAGCGCGAAATTCAGACTTGGAGTTTCAGACATTTCCACAGCCAAATGAAATTTGAAGGTATAATCTTGCTGTTTAGAAGTCATTAATTCAAACGTACATCCAGAATTGCGCTCTTTTATTGGCAGAATATCGAGCAAATTGAAGGACCACGAAATTATTCAGAATTTCAAAACGACGCCTGAGAAATACAAAAACTCAGAGTAGGAACCTTCATCAATCGAAATCCCTAACGTTCGACTGTACTTATTAACTCGCTTGAGTACTTTGCAAATGAGAAAATCTACGAAATAAAAGCAGAGATCACTTCTCACATCTTAAGACACAAAAATAAAATTCACGTTAACACCGATGATGACACAGATGCAAAGATTATCGCCGATTTCTTCCACACTGTCCAGTTCAAAGTTGAACCTACCATGATGGCAGCCGAAAGAGAACGTCCTTTAGGGTATGATGGGATTTGTGATTGACTGAGCCCACACAGAGAATTGTCAGTGGAACTGGCGCATTGATACAGGTTGTCATGTATGGAAATATATAGTGTCCCTACAGTTTATCCAAGAGGTATCAATATTTTCAGCAAAAGATATCCTTGTGCAAATTATTTTACTCAAAGTTGAAATATGACATAAAAAAGAATGGGTTCTTTTTTATTTACTGAGAATGTTAAGAGGTTGGTTAAACTAAATGACAAATTGAAGTGTACAGACACTACATTTGAGTTAGTCCCAATCAGAATACTACAAGTTTATCAAAATTATATTGATATAATAAATAAGATGAAAACCCAAAATATCCAAATAGGAGAAGAATGCAAGCAGATTTCATTTGCAAGTATACATTATAAAAAGCTTGCTTTATGGCTCCACTGATCTTAAATTCATTTTTCTTCTTTTCTCTGTGACATAATCTTGTTATTCCATGCAAGAATTTATTGCCAACATCACCTATGAAAATTGAAAAAACTGTAAAAAAATTTCAACTTTGTTGATATATCCAAATTATTTCGTTACTCCCACCGACGCAGCCCCAAACAGTTTCTTTCGAAACTATCAGCCTTTAAAAAAAATAAACATAACTAAACAAAACAAATTTTTTTGATGTTATGTGAAAATATTATATACACTGCATACTATTAGTAACTTTTCTCAACAACTTTTGGTTTATATTGGCATTTCTAATAGAAAAATTAAAAGTCAGAGTTAAAGTTTTTAAGTCATTTGCTCTTGTAGGGACAAATACTAATTGAAACCTCACATTGAGTCATGCAAATGGAGGAATGATTTTGATCACAGGCCAAAATTTTAAATATCCCTTGACACACCAACATTAACAAACTCCCACAAACTGAAACACACACTGACTCACACACACACACACACACACACACACACACACACACACACACACACACACACACACTGATCAGGAAAACTCTCCTTTGCACATTTTCATGAAACAAAATGAATACCAGATAAAGAGAAATCAGTGTCTCTGTCACTGCTGTCATTGACACAAGTGAGACAGGAGATCCTTTTGAGATATGCTTCTTGTCATTACAATATTCTGCAGAGTGTTTTAAATACTATATGGATAACACCAGCTTATTTTTATTCATTAAATTCTGGTGTAAACAAATTTAAAAAGTCTGTCCATTCTATTCTGGTTTCTCCTTCACCAACATGAATGTTGATACAAAAATTTCTGAATGGGTGCTTCTTCAGCATCTATAAAACCAAACTCAACAGTTCTGTCAACTGATGAAATTCCAACCCTGAGAAACAGAGGAACATCAACTCATTTTCTTTCTGCCATTTCACTTTAACATCCAAATGCATCACTTAGCGGTAATTTTACAACTCCAACTCCTCCTCCAAGCCTGCGATAGTTCATCCCTCCGTAAAGCTTCCACTGGTTGGACACTTGATCAAACACTTCAATAGTCTTAAGATACGTGGTACCATCAAAACCACCAACAGCTAAGAGTTGTCCATTTACAACTGCCAGACCCACTCCACTGCGGCGAGAGTTCATTGCCACAACAGGCGACCATTGGTTTGTTTTAGGATCATAGCATTCAGCACTACTAAGCTCTGTTGCATCATCTCGCCCTCCGACTAGGGAATGAAAACACATATCATTTAATGACCAGTATACAATTGTGTCTTGATTCTGCAGATAATAAGCCTGCAAGAGTGTTTTCACTGACTCAGTCCTGGTTCATTCTGTGTGAATTTAATACTGTTGACACATTTTTACTTCCTGATAAGTAATGGGATGACCAGGACAGCTGAGATGAAATCTTCAAGAGAATATCAAGTAACATTGTTCATATCTTTATTCATTATGAGAGGCTGAGAAGAGAGACAAGTAGCAATTCAACAGTGTACATATTGCTCTGGAGATTTGGTGGCCATTGAAAAAATGATGCGCTCGCATTAGACAAAAAAATTTTGACAGAAGATCAGGTGAAGTTATTCAATAAAATCGTACACCATTTCCCTTCACAATAAGCTAGCTAACCTGACCACATTGTGTACATGACCACTTTTAATTGTTCCATTAGTGATGGACCATGTTCCCCATAACATTGTACATAATATGCACTATCTTTTCAGTTTTCATTGAAATATGTGTTGAGTCAGGTTTTAGAAACTTGGCCAGAGACTTGTGCCAGAAAATTCTTTGATCTTCACTTCCTAATGAACATCCTGGCTTTGTAACACCGGATAATACAAATAAATAAACTTTTAGATACTCACCAACATAAAGTTTATCCTGAAACAGGGCAGCCCCTAGATGTTTCCTTCGTGTTCCCATGGGTGCCACTGGGCTCCAACGATTAGTTTTAGGATCATACTTCTCAACTGTATTTAAGGGTGAGGTGCCATCAGAGCCGCCAATGGCATACAAATAACCATCAAGTACTGCAACACCAACACCAAGTCTACGAGAACTCATAGATGCAACTCGAAACCACCTGTTATCTTGAGGGTCATATTTTTCAACAATGTACAGACATGATACACCATCTTGTCCTCCTACAGCATACATGTACCTGGAAAATTTTGTTTGAATTCAGTGATTTATTGCTTGTTTACCACTCAGATCAAGCAAGCTTAAAAATAATAAGTACAAATCAAACTAGAATTGCAACTCAATTCCAAAAAAAAAAAAACCAACTCAAGAGTCACCAGATCAAGTGCCAATGGTAGGCAGTCTGTCAAGTGTACTTATCATGGTTGTTCACCTCACATTCATGAATCTAAATGTGCTCAGTTTCCATATGACAGCAGAATCATCCAAGGTACTTAAGTAAGCAAGTGGGATAAACAATTGTACTTCAAGTCCTTTGCATTTCTCTTTTTATGGTCAGAAATATCCAAAATTTGTACATATAGTGCTGTAGTAAGAGCAGTTGCTTCCATTCGACTTGGTTTCAATACCTGAACCTTTATATTTATTATATTTATTTACCAGCATAGAAATTTTTATTATATTTGCTATCTAATAAAATGTGATTTGTACCAGAGATAATGTTATTCCTCTTTCAAACAACTTACCCATCAAGAACAGCAACACCCACACTAGTGCGACATGTGCAAGTTGGTGAAACATCACTGCTCCATTGGTTTGTTTTGGGGTCATACCTTTCAACACTATTGAGATAGCTACTACCATCATGTCCTCCAACAGCATACAGTAAATTGTCTAAGACAGCCACACCCACACCACAACGTCGCTTACTCATGGTGGCGACCATTTTCCAGTCATTTGTCTGCGGTTCATAGCGTTCAACACTACTGATGGCATCCCCACTACACCACCCTCCCACTGCAAACAATACTTCGGTGCATTTAGTTGGTTTTCGAGGTCTGGTCCGTGGTCCTTGCATAAGCAACCTTTGCTCTGGTAGAAGAAGATAGTTCTTAGCTTCATCCACAAGATCTCTACATGATTCATCACTTTTTACCAAAGGATCAGTACCAACAACACCAACTAAGAATTTGGGGCCCAGAAGCGGTAGCCTAACGTGTTGTAGGACCTGTGAAAGGTGGCATCGCCTCTCTGAGACGCTGTATTTGACCCAATTAACAACTGCTGTGAAAACCTGTTCTTCTGAACGAATGTTAAGTTCGTCGCTAGACAGAATATTCAATAATTGTGTTACCGGTAAAAGCAAGAACTCCTCACTTTCTATGACTTCTTGAAAGTTATGATGAGTAAAAATGTCGGCGATGCGCAACAGTTCGCGGCAAGAGTGAGTATCAGCGAAAGCTCTGATACCGAGGCAATTCGAAGGATCTAGCTGGCGTTTTAAGAACTCACAGCATATTTCCTGAATTTCTGAGATTTGAAGCAAACAAGCGGCAGGAAGGAGGGCTTGAACGTTGCCTTCTTCAACAGTAATCTCAGCACTGTATGCAAAATCAACCAGGAGTTCCATAGCTGTTTCATCGACATCTTGAATTGTTACTTCTTTTTTTCGACTTTCCGCCATTTCGCCAGTGAACATTGCTTTAAAATACGGACTGCACGCCGCCAAAATCACTCGATGAGCAAAGAGAGTTTTGCTACCAGCCTTTATTACAACATCACATAATTCTTTGCATTGCCGTAGAGAGTCTAATGTGTCCAGAAGCTGTTTAGGATGGCGATCTGAAATATGTCTCATCCTTGGTCTGTTGAATTGGGAGGAAGATTTTAATGGACTTCCAGCGAGAAATGGCAATCCCATCTCCATAGCTGCGGTTTTCTCAGTGTTTTCCTTTGAAACCAATCATCGCCGCTTAAAATGCCAAGTCTGTTCGTTAGCTGTGTGATTCAATACATTTGACTGCATAAATTTGGCAAACTTAGGCACACATTTATTGCCTTTTCCATCAAAACAAAATCTTCCAACAATCCAAATATAACTTGCTATTACTATGTAACCTGGCCTTCCGAATGGTGTCACGGGGAAAAGCTTGCACAGCTTACGTCACTATCCGAACAAGATAAGGCATTCGTGTCTTCTCTTTCGCGCTGTTACAACTGACGAAATTTCTTTTCTTCGTAAAAGAAATTAATCTGATTTTTAGTCTAATTTTTCGAATTTCTACGCTCTGAGGAAAACGAAATTCGAATTCTTCTCGTACCTCTTGTTTTTCGTTTATCCTAACCGTGGAAAATTGTGTTTAATTTCTTTCTTCGAGAACGGCAAAAAGTTTGGAACGGAAGAACGTAATTCGCATTTCGTTTTCCTGTTCCTGTGTTGCAGGCAAACGGATTTATCCACTTTTTATTCATTGGTGGGAGAAAAAAAAATGGCAGTGTTGAAAAGCGGATGAACAATTTTTCCGATGCTTTTCGTATTGAGGAGAAACGTGTCTCATAATATAAGAAGGTCTTGTGGTGAAAATTAAGATTTCTTTAAGCTGCTAAACATGAAGAGATGTCACACTTTTGCTAAATATAAAACCCACACGAAAATCATAATACGCGTGGCTACTAATTTCCCTCTTATCTAAATTTGGTATCGACTGAGAGAAACAGTATCACCCTTTCTTATCAGTTTACAATTCCTTTGCATGGTTGCTTTCCTTTTTTCTCAATACACATTTTCTGGAGGCAAATGCGGTTTCAGTTTGAATTTCAGGTTCAATTTTTCTAAGGTCAGTAAACCGTTAAAGTCAAAGTGTACTGGTGTATCAGATAACCAACCGACTTCAAGTTTGCTAAATTCTCAAATGTGCCGAAGCCGATTTTAATCGCTTAGTTTACACTGTTATTTTCGAGACTACAATCTGAGGAAAATGGTAAGTTTCCACCTGTCAGAACACTCAGACTTCCCTGTCAAACATACAACATGCTTCATCAGAGAAGATCAGGGTAAAACCATGCAATTTAATGGCTTTTTACATGTAATACATTTTGAGTGAATTGAACACAGACAGTCTGAATCACTGCCATTGACTGTGGTTGAACCATCTTGGAGACAGAAGAAAATAGCGGGAGGTAGAGGAGCTATTGACACTTATTGTTTTCAAAACTGGCCCCTCTTTTGTTTAGAATGTATTATGTATTTGTTGTAGCATTAAACACGAAATATAACCTAATCTAACAATAAATAGCTAGAAAAAAAAATGGTGTTCAGAAGAAAAATGCTGACACGATGAAACGAGTAAGTAAACCTATTAGTGAGTAAAAAGTTCGTTCCATGCGGGTAGGTAGCACTTTCTCGTTAGAAAAATAAACGTGACAAATGTTGTATGTTTGGAGAGTTGCATCGTTACACGTTTTTGCTTTGTTCGCTAGTCAGTCGGTGATCAATTGGTCGTTGCGGAGGCGGGGCTATTTTGGGCGCCGAGCAGATGTTGCAGCACGTTGTGGTTTAGAATTAAAGGGTGACTATTGTTAACAGGCTAACTAAGCCGAGAGTGTCTGCCAGGCCAACACAAAATGGCCGCTGCAGGTGCAGGTGGCCGCTGTCCGAGATTCTATTGTACTGTTTTAACGAAAGTGGCTGATATTTCTATATTTTCATCCGCCTAGAGTTCTATCGGCTAACAAACTGAATTAAACTTAAACCTATTTATTTCTTGCTGTTGGTGGTCATCGCATCTTTCAAGCTGTAATTCAGAGTTTGAATATGTTGTCGAAGGAGTAAAACTGGGTGGCGATGACCCATCCATAACACTGCTTTGCATATCACTGTTCTCTCTCGGAGTTGTGGAAGAAAAGGTGTGGTCTTCACTTCTTTCTGATTCTTCTGCGATTATTTTCCTTCTTGCTTGATAGGAAGCGATCTTACGCTCTATGCCCACAAATAAAACTGATACGAATATACCAGCAGCAACAAGGACGAAAACGCCGTTATAATCATACATAGATAATCTGTGTGGTGCTCTCTCAAAGTCTTCCTTTTTCAAACACTTTCGCACTAACCACTTATTCCAGAGAACAGACAACGCATTTTCGTCGCTCAGTTGAAGTATCCTGCTTGAGAATGCCTGGGTCCAAGTGGAATCTTTTGCTAGTACCAGTCCATATCCAGAGATCCCAAAAGACTCTCCCACAATTCTCAGAGAGCAGTCGTGTTGTGAAGAGACCATATGCTCCAGATACGGGTGGTCGTCGATGTAAACTGAAAATTCCCTGTAGGCAGGAGTGCAGGTAACATTAGGATTTATTAGATGGACGCTGGGTCCTTCTACAGGAACCTTAGCAACTTCGGATAAATTGGTGTCATTTCCTCTTAATTGATTTCCAGTTGCTTATCATTCTTACTTTTTTGGCTAATAAGCGCTCTATGGTTGCGAGCTTCTTAAGTTCCATTTACAGAAGTACTTGCATTAAATACTGCAACTGGAAATCGTCCGAATCAAGCTTCATTTCCTTTAGACTCTTCTGAAGTACATCAAATGTAACGGAATATGGAACTCTCACCCAGATTTAACTTTTTCCACCCCATCCTGTACATTTTCCACGTTATAATCCTTCATGTTATCGTAGATTTTACGCATGCGCGGATCTCGATTAAACTTGAAGTAGGCTTCAGTGCTGCTCGACTTCAGCGTTCCAAAGTGGAAACCCGAAGGAGGGTTAATCATCTGTCAAAGGAGAGAAAAAAATTAAGAGGATTCAGTATATCTGAGTAAGACATTGAAGTCAAATCATTGTTTAGTTCACACGAATTTGCTACAGTCCTTTGCTTTAGAAAAGAAAGGAAACCGCGTACCTCCTCATATACCTTAAGACTGAGGCACCATTCAAAACTGACGAAAAGCGTGAGATAAGGTTAATTCTTAGGTATTCCTTTGCACATGAGGGTTTGTGCTTACTGTTACAACCATTAACTTTACGGCTTACACTTTAGATCCTTATGGGTGACTAAAATCTAATTTCTCTTTACAATATCACCCCTGAATCAAACATTAAGGTTGAGAGAATAAAGGAAATGATCACCGACTAGAGAAGCTAGCGCTTTGATTGTTAGAAAAATGCTCCATAAAGGTACCTTGAGAAAAGTACAGAGGACAGCATGGAGAACATGTATACCGAAGATAGGGTGTAAAGGTTTTAAGGAAGAGGAAAAGTGGGACTAAAACGCAACTGGGCAAGCAAAGGTAGGAGATGGGAAGGGGTCCTATAACTCAATCTTCCATCTCTTTTCTCTTTCACAAGTGTTCTGCTCGTTCTTCCCTTGATTGTCTCCATCGCGTTTTTGGTTTTCACATCCCTCCTCTTTCAGATTAGTAAGCATTAAGCTTTTGATTTTATTGTACCTTTTCGTCGTATATTCCTGTTACTGGCGGTTCAGCGTCATCTTTTACCTTATTAGCGGCCAGATTTGCTGTATATGTGCTGCTCAGGATTATCATGGCAAACGCAAAGAAGATGGCCACTAAACGCGCACTCAAGCTTCTTGGAAAACCACTTCCCGCTGACACGTGTACAAGTGTGCTCCACGTGTAGGACATACTCTCTAACAACGTTATACTTTCTTTATCATTTAAGCTTTCTGTGATTGCTCTTTTCGAGAAACAACTACTGTTATTGATGTAAAAACCACTTGTTTTTCGGTCCAAGAACCACAAGGCGAGAAAAATTGTTAGAATGGATAACAAGATTGCAAACCATAAACTTGTTCCAAACGGTGCGAGAAACTCCATCGTTATCAAAGGTTTTGCAGAAACACCGTTGGCAATAACCATCCCAATTCCAACTTCGCCGTAAGGAGTAGTAAAATCTACTACTTTGCTGCGTTGTGCGTTGATCGTGATAGTACCTAATGCCATGTCTGCTTTACCGTACAACACTTCTCCAATCATACCATTCCACAGCCCTGTAGCATCATCTATAGCCCCGTACTTTCCATCAGGCACGAGGTACAATTCATAGGAGAAGCTTAGCTTGCTCTGTATCAAGTCCAGTAAGTCTATCATTAGACCAGATACGCAGAAGACGCGCAGCGGATTTGAACTGTTGCTCGAGATGTTGGAGTATTCGTAGCAGGGAACTCCTATTTCGCAATTTGGCTGAAGTGAATTGTGCCGTAATTTTTCTCTCGTGCAGTGCTCTCCATGTTCGGTGCAGCCTATCACGTCGCCAACCTTATAAAGATACTGACCGTGTTCGATACCAACAATTCGAAGACTCTTAGATACAACGCCAGGTTTGTGATTAAATTTCGGAAGAAAGTTTTCTTCAAACTGAAAGCTTCCTGTAGTTTGATATGTTGCAATTTTCCTCCAGGAATGCCTTAACACAGAATTAGTTTCTAGCTTCAAAATGTCGTAAGTATCGCTGAAAACTTGTTGATTTAACGTAAAACTTTGGCTTGTTTGTCCACAACGACTGTGAAAAGATCATAAATATATGAATTTAAAAATGTCGAATTTTCTGAATACCTTATTAACTCAGTAGCCTATGTGAGCCATCTCTCTTTAAAGCTTACCTTGTCAACTTTTTTAGAGAGGTCCACCGATGCACACCATAACATGATCCATTTGGGGGTGAAAAAACCGGCGTTGAATCATTGGAGTCAACTTGTATCGAAGAAGCAAGAATATGTAGTGCTTTCAATGCTGTTCAATAAATATTAACAATAATATTAATATCTAAATTTATTTTTCCTTGTGCGCACCTAGTGGAGCTATCTACGAGGAATCTGTGCCGATTAAGAGTTTTAAATTTTCCCTACCTATTGTTTCTTCCGACATGTTAAGTTTAACTCCAACAAAGTTTAAAATACCAATCGGTATTCTCTGTTGCCGATCATATGTAACGTTTAAGGCTTGAACGACTGCTTCCGTTCCAATCCAAAGAAAATCTTCGGAGACCATCCCCAGCTTTATTGCAGTCTCAAAAGCAGTCTTGACCAACTGTTCCCCACAGGCCAAAACGAGCACTTTGATTTCTTGGGTTTTGATCTTGGTTAATACTTCAGTGATTTGTACCACAAATGTAGTGTCGTCGTCATCATCATTACAATTTTCCTTGGACGAGATCGGAGTCTCGAAGACATTGCCAGTCCGCTTTGTGTCCAGTGAAATAATATCAAATGCTAGCTTTTCGTATCCTGTGTGCATTTCATATATGATAGAATATTTTTTAACTCGTAGAGTGTCTAATATGGCTTGAATTGCTTTAGATTGATGGGTTATGGTAGGTTGAAGATATTTGTAGTTATGAAACACCTCCTAATGGATGAGAAAAAAGTTCAGTATGTATAATGTATGCTAATAAATCACAACGAAAAATTTATTTATGTCATGGAATGATGAAAATAAGTAAATGTATTATCTGACTTTGTAAGCATTGACATATAGGTGCATTCCTCTTTCGTTTACTTTCTTGAAGATGAGAACTCGCTTCGTTTACGCCGATCATAAAAAGCAAGACGGCAGTGGCTGTCAATGTTTATAGGGCTTCAACAGAAACGACGTCACTTTCAACAGAAAACTTTTCAGGTCGTTCATGTTAACAAGGTTAAACCAGGTTTGAGAAAAACCACCCTAAATGCCACGTTTAAGGTCGCACAAAAAATCATCTAAGGTTGATCTTTCTGAACAGTGCTATGAAGACCAATAGGTAATGCTTATTCACTTCAAAACACCCACTTTTAAAGAAATCATAAGTTGCACTGAATTTCGAAGGCCCCGGCCGAGGTATGATATCGTTTAAATTCAATTACTTTCTTTTGTACCAGAACTGCATGGAAGTAATACAAGTAAAAATTTCCAAGTGGTAAATAAAGTATCCTGCTGGAATTAAACGCCATTGATTAACCAACTTTTATTGATTTTTATTCGCCTTGCGGACATTTGATTCAACTTACCTGATTCTCAAATACCGGATCTCTGTTTGTACCAAACATTAGGTAGGGGAAACCCGCCAACAATTTTGTGAACTCGTAAGCCATTGAATTTTTGGTCGCAAGAAAAATTGCTTGAACTCTTCGTGGAAGTAGCTCATGACAAAAAGTATCTAAAATGTCTCCAAAAGAATTCACCTCTGTTTTAGAGACAGCTACAAATTCAAACTTTACTTTTTGCGGAAGCTTGTCGTGTACTTTTAAAGCATCGTGAAAAATTTCAGTCCAGTTTGTATTTGAAGATACATCAGTGACAAAACCCAACTTAATGGTTGTATGTGGCTGTGCAGATGTACCAGCGTGTAAAGATAGTACCAGGCTGTAAGCTGTAGCAAAAAGAATCGTCGAATATTTGTAGAACATCACTGAAGACGTATTTTGCAGTGAGTATTTGATGTGGCACAAGATGATAAGATGCACTATCCGCGCTGAACCTGCAATGAAATTACTGAGCTTACTTCCATGAAGAGCTCATTAGTTAAGCTTTCATGAAATTGTTCTGGATAAATTCGTACTCTATATACTTGTGCTCGCTGATTCTTCCAGAGTGCACGGTAGGATCTGAACGGTTTGGTTCAATGTAGCCCACGTAGGTAGGCACAAATCATGAAATTATGTCGGTTAACCGAAGGCAATTTGCGGTTTTTGAGTTGCGGTAGTGAAAAAAAAAAAAAAAAGAAAAAGAAAACCTTACAGGAATTTATTCCTTATCATGTCCTGACATAAACAAAGCGAATTTGTTAAATAAAAATGTAAGACTTCTAACATGTTCTAACAAATAACTGTCATTTTTGCAAACAAAATTAAATCTTGCTTATTTTCGACAGGTGCGTAACTTGTCTCCAGTGGAGAAATGTTAACGTTATTAGCAGGGTGTTTATCAAGTGATAGAACTCAATTTAAAACAATCGTCGCGCAAGGGTTAGCATAAACACGTACATTGAGCCTAGCCGCAGTCTTCATTTTACCAATGCATACTCCATTCTCGCCCTGGATCACAACATTTTTGTACTGAAACAATAGAAAAGAAACTATATCCGTTTATTATCATGTATTATCGCCCTCATTGATTTGTCTCTCTCGGCTCCCGGAGGTGTTTCCCACCAACTGGAAAACATCGAAAAAGCCCCCTGTGGAAAAGACTGTCTTGCGTAGGGTACCTCGCTATGAGGGATGAATTTTTATCACAATTTCTCAAAAACTTTTTATCAGGGATAGACAAAGAAACACAATGGCTTCGTTTCATCCTCTCGTGATTATTTTTTCTGATTATAATTTGCTGTCAGGAGATTAGAGGTGAATGCGGCTGTAGGAAAGTAGAGAGTGCACGAGAGGATGTACATGGTTTTCTGATGTGAATCTTTCCTCCACTGATGCATAGTCTGGGTATTTTCAAGCTTTATCGTTTCTACACTTAATCAGGCTCTGGAAGGATCCATATAGCTCATATCTACCGAGTTTGAGGTCCATATTGTAAGTTGGACCAAGTTATGGCCCTAACACGAAACCCATGGGCCATAGATTGATGGGGAACAAACAATAACATGTCACTCACCGCGGCTACCGAGAAGCGGAGGTTTGTAACATCAAATTCCCTCTTTGAATGTGAAGAATTTAGGGAATGGATTGGAGTCGTTACAGCTTCAAATGACTGACGCATGTTGAAAGGAAAACCAATCAACAAAGACAACAACAGGGTTTATTCTATTTTATCACAACAACAGAACATTGCCGTATTGCAAATTAGTGAGTTAAATATGATCATGAAGTGACAATACAAGGAAAAAGGAATATTAAAAGAAATGACAGTAGTCATTTATAATCTCTTGTCATTTCATATTTTTCTACAGGGTAATGAATAACATTAGTTTTTCTCGTAAACCAAACTATGATAACGATAAAGTAATCATAGAATTCGTAAGATGTGATATCTATCTATCCCCAGCAAGTTTTAATTCCCAGTTCAAAGAAAACACAATTTTAAGAGGGACTAAGAAAAGAATGAGGCCAACTGTTCGCCGTAAAACGGCCAAAAAATTTAGCCGTTCGACGTAAAAATTGACAAATTTTAACCGCTGGTCGTTAGTGAACCGTTAACATTTTCCTTTTTTAACAACTTGTGTCAATAGGTGGTTTGCAACCAATCTCTAGAGACACAGGTAACAATGGTGAAAGGAACAAATGCTGGTGGACGAACAAAAGGATCTAATGAGATATCTATTCAGTTTACGTCCACCAACATGGCGGCAAAACGTAACGTGCAAACCACCTATAAAATGTAAAATGGCCAAAATTCTAACCGTTGGCCGTGAGAACCATCGCCCCATTTAGACCTTTTTGAAGAGGTAAAAATAAGTCTCCTCAACGACACCCCGCCATAGAGCTTAAAATATTTCGACATCATTGGGTGAAGGTCAGAGTTCTGGGATACGAACTAACTTAGTCAATCGATGACGCAACGCTGGTAGATTTACTTCTAATGCAGTTGAGCCCGCGATATCTTTCGCCAGCAGTCTGTTATCATACAAAAATGGCGGAAGACGTAAACAACGAGTCACCTCCATCTAAAGCGGACGAACGAAAAATCGTGGTCGAATTTTGCCAGCTACAGGAAAAATCCCGACAACTTTTTAACTCGCTAAGGTATTTTGATGTTCTCCCTGTGCGTTACCTCTGAGCGCTGTATCTCCTGCTCCCCCGGGCACCTAAGCAGCTAAGAGGGCGTGTATATAGACCGTGTAACTTAGGTGTATGTTGTTTACTGAAAGTTTTACTCTGTTTTTGCATCGGAGTCATCAGTAGATAACTGATTCTTGACTGTTAAAGGAAAGTAACTGTACCTTTCTCAGCATCAGTTATCAAACTCCATAGTCGTTAGAATGTCTCTTGTGTGATACGATGGAATGTACGATATTCGTTCGACTTTGGGATAAGGGTCATACAGACCGATCGCTTTTCGGAAATACCTAATTCTGGATTTTGCATTACAGCATCGTTCCTGTCTTCAACTCAGTCACGTATTTCTTTGTTTTCTGTCTCAAAATTCTGATTAAGCTTGTATTATGAGTTACAGGCGTAGTTTTAAACAACGAAAAGGTTCACATCGGAAATAACAATTAATCACGTAGGTATAGATTTTCAAGGGGTGCTGTAAACCTCTTGGCCCCCTAAGAGTGACTAGGATTTAATTTCTCCTTACGATATCACCCCTGAATCAAACATTAAGGTCACGAGAATAAAGGAAATGATCACAAACCGAACAAGCTCTTGATTGTTAAACAAATTTTCCTTATCACCCGGCCAGGTAATTTTTGGAGAACTGTATGGTGGATTACACATTCTGATATCGAGGTGTAAAGGGTTGAAGAGGTTTATTACTAATTTTCCAACAACCTCAGCTTAAGTCCCTATCAGTTTAATTGATGCAGGGTTAATGGCAGTGAAATGGTTTGAAGATACCACAGCTTGACACTAACGGTAGCCAACAAGTCACAGACTAGTAGAAATTCAGTTTTGGCCAGTGGTTTTCAATTTCCACTGGCCAGTTTTGCAAGTAAACAAACTGAAATTGATGTAACATCTACTGAGTTGTCACTAGCCACTTGGCTAGTAAGTTGAAAAGTTAGTGTTGAGCTCTGGATACTGTTTTGTTCTGTGGAGACTAATTATTTAAACCTGAGCTATATCTTGCTGATGATTAGAACACATTGGACTGCACCATGAAACACAACAATTTTATTCAAGACTTATTTGCCTTCTTTCTCAGGTTATATATGGATATATAAATGTAACAGTACTCTGTCATTTTAAAGACAGTGAAAAAGTTCCACTGCAGTCTATAAGGCACATATCTCCAAGAATACAAAATGATACACTGTACATGTTATCTCCACTGTGCTCCCAGTTTATCTGCATAATTGTTTTATCATGCCTCCCCTATTCCAAACTGTGGAAATAATTTACAATGTTAAATATTTGATATGATATCTATGACAGAGACTTGCCCCAGTTTGGACACAAACACTGGCAAACACATTTTGGCAGAACATTTGATGTCTACACCAAGGTGAATGTTTTTTTTTTTTTAAGTATACATGAAAAGTTTTCTGTACCTTTTCTAATTGTTTTTTCTTTGTTTGACATAAGTATTTTTAATCTTTGTGAATTTGATGATGCTAACATGTGCACTTTTAATTATTATTTTGTCAGCTTTGGAAATTTCAACAAAACCACAGGTACTGAATTCATTTGTAAAATGATATGACTTGTTGTAAATTTACATGAAGATCTGTCTCTCATTCAGCTAGGATTCTATCTTCTATCCAAGAGCTCTTCCTTAATTACCTCAAACATTTGGTTTTTTCTTTTTGAGAAAAATAGCAAGAGAGGTTTAAATTACAAGTGGATATAATTACTGAAACTCACTGAAGGTCTTTACTTTCTGTGTCTTTATTAATGATAATTTATTAAACTTCAGATGTGTTTCTACTCTGGTATTAGTAGTCTATTTAAGTAATTGTGGTCATGTTTACATGGTAATCCTAAAGGTACTGAGGACAGTTTAGTCTGAAACAGAGATAAAATACACTATGGTTTGATTAATTGTACATAGAGGAGTTCTTAGGTGTTAAATTTTTTCACTTTGCCAAGCAAAATTTCTTCAAAATAATGAACGTGTATTTGGTGGAAGAACATTTCACATTTATGTTTCCTTTATATTCAATGCTTCCTTTATATTCAAGGTTTGGATTCATGAGAATAAGTTAGTTATTGAATTAATTTATGATATGAAGGGGCAATCAGAAGCATTCAGCAAACTTTGCTAATACAGTCTTCAAATCAGTTTTTCTTCAACCCTCAGTTAATTAAAAATACCCTTTACAGTGGACCTCATGTTGATTGACATTAATCCTACAAGAAAGAATCTTTTCAGTGAGAATTGTGTTCATGAGATCTGTTTATAACATCATTCAAATTTTGTTTCTGTTTGCCCAGATCCATACTGGACACTAGATATAACCTGAAGAGATGGCAGATAGGAGAAATTGCATCCAAAATTGGACAACTCTATTATCACTACTAGTAAGACTCACTTTTGTTTTGCTATCAGTAGATATGATAATTGTGGTTATTCATACCTTCCACAGTGTAGCTGGCATTGTTCAAAGAGAAATTGGGTACAATTTTTGAATAACATTAAATTTTGTAACTAGACGACTGATAAGCCCTGTGTGTTCCCCCTCTTTTTGAGGAGGGGTGTTGACGGGGGTAGCAGGGGTGTTGATGGGGGTCGCAGGTGTGTTGACGGGGGTCGCAGGTGTGTTGACAGGGGTAGCAGGGGTGTTGATGGGGGTAGCAGGGGTGTTGATGGGGGTAGCAGGGGTGTTGATGGGGATAGCAGGAGTGTTGATGGGGGTAGCAGGAGTGTTGATGGGGGTAGCAGGGGTGTTGATGGGGGTCGCAGGTGTGTTGACAGGGGTAGCAGGGGTGTTGATGGGGGTAGCAGGGGTGTTGATGGGGGTAGCAGGGGTGTTGATGGGGATAGCAGGGGTGTTGATGGGGGTAGCAGGAGTGTTGATGGGGATAGCAGGAGTGTTGATGGGGGTAGCAGGGGTGTTGATGGGGGTCGCAGGTGTGTTGGCAGGGGTAGCAGGGGTGATGATGGGGGTTGCAGGGGTGTTGATGGGGGTCGCAGGTGTGTTGACAGGGGTAGCAGGGGTGTTGATGGGGGTAGTGGGGGTGTTGATAGGGGTTGCGGGGGTGTTGATGGGGGTAGCAGGAGTGTTGATGGGGGTAGCAGGAGTGTTGATGGGGGTAGCCGGGGTGTTGATGGGGGTAGCAGGGGTGTTGATGGGCAGGTAGCAAGGGTGTTGATGGGCAGGTAGCAGGGGTGTTAATGGGGGTCGCAGGGGTGTTGACAGGGATTGCAGGGGTGTTGATGGGGGTAATGGGGGTGTTGATGGGGGTAGCATGAGTGTTGACGGGGGTAGCAGGAGTGTTGATGGGGGTAGCAGGGGTGTTGACGGTGGTAGCAGGGGTGTTGACGGGGGTAGCAGGGGTGTTGACGGGGGTAGCAGGGGTGTTGACGAAGGTAGCAGGGGTGTTGACGGTGGTAGCAGGGGTGTTGACGGTGGTAGCAGGGGTGTTGACGGTGGTAGCAGGGGTGTTGACGGTGGTAGCAGGGGTGTTGACGGTGGTAGCAGGGGTGTTGACGGTGGTAGCAGGGGTGTTGACGGTGGTAGCAGGGGTGTTGACGGTGGTAGCAGGGGTGTTGATGGGGAATGGGGTAGGGGAACAGGTGCATGATTACTCAAGGACCTTGGATCAAAGGATAGCCTAAACTGAAACAGAGAAGGATATTATACTTTTATTTTTTATTTACAAGTTATTCCTTTTTTACAGCCTTAGGACAAGTGAAGCAAACTACCTTCATGAATCATTTGGGTTTTATTCTGCCATTCGATCCAGGGCATACTACAGCCAGGCAAGCAAGGAAGACAAGTAAGCAATCAGTATTGTTTTAGATACTCTTATATAAAACATTGAAAAAGATGGGAAAATGGGTAAAAGAGCATTAGGAATGAGAAAAGAAGAGGCAGCTTCAGTGGTTAAGAACGAGAAAGGAACATTTAGTTTCTACTTCATCAAACTTAGATGCTAAAAGCTTAGACCCTGGATAAGGGAGTGAGAAAATCAAATGTACACTGATACATTTTTTAAAGGATTTCATAACATAATGAACATAGTACGCATAGTCTGATTGGTCAATTCAATTTCCAAGCGGATGTTTTATCAGGTCATAGAGCCCGCATGTAACTAGTTATGTCATAAAAGCAATAAATCGTATTTGGAAAGCTTATACATCGCTCGCCATCGGTTCGTGATAAGCTTTTCTCGTGTTCTCCCAGCACCCCGCGTGGCTTTGTCACGTTATAGAGCCCGGAAAATATTTGTTTGGAATTGCAAATTAAAAGAACCCATTTCTACGTATATAAATTCTTATTTTTGAACTCGCCACTATTAATCGTTGTGGTATATATTTCTTCAGGCCTGATTTGATGGTGAAAAAACTCCGTTACTATGCCCGATTTATAGTTGTTAGTCTTCTTCTTAACAAGGTGGATCTTGTGAAAGAATTAATACAGGTACTGTGTTTTTGAATATAACTCTTCGTCATTACTCATGCACCTGTTCCCCCAGCCCCATCCCCCATCAACACCCTGCTATCCCCATCAACACCCCTGCTACCCCCGTCAACACTCCTACTACCCCCATTAACACCCCTGTTACCCCTATCAACACCCCTGCTACCCCCATCAACACCCCTGCTACCCCCGTCAACACCCCTGCTACCCCCATCAACACTCCTGCTACCCCCGTCAACACCCCTGCTACCACCATCAACACCCCTGCTACCCCCATCAACACTCCTGCTACCCCCATAAACATCCCTGCTACCCCCATCAACACCCCTGCTACCCCCATCAACACTCCTGCTACCCCCGTCAACACTCCTGCTACCCCCATAAAGCCACCCTGCTACCCCCATAAACCCACCCTGCTACCCCCATAAACCCACCCTGCTACCCCCATAAACCCACCCTGCTACCACCATCAACACTTCGTCATTCTAAGTTTCCCCTCCAATGTTTTGATTGAAGCGAGTCCCAGTCCGCTAAAGCAAAAATTCTCGTTTCCCTTTCCAGGAACTTTATCATTACGTCGAGGAATACGTTAATGTGTATGAAGCAGATGACGATGAAGAATGGAGATTGGTGATCAGTGAAGTGACCGCCTTTATGGAGGTATTAACAGTGTTTTAATTTTTTCATAGCAAATTTTGTATGCTGCCTTTCGTCTCGATTTTTGTTTACTTTAAGAACTTGATAGCCTTAAGAGAGTAAGTCCAATAGCCAATTTTCTAGTCAGACCTGTTTTTTCCCATTTCTTCACAGGCAGACTCGCTGGTAACAGTAATGACCCCAGATGTTGTGCCGGTGACATTATCACATAGAATGGGAGAAAATGTTAGTATAGTCTTTTTTTCAAGTAGATCAACCAGCTTGATCGTCATCTATTGGTGGAAGTCCGTGTTTTGGTTTATTTGGCGACTAACATTGGTGATTATTCATATCTTGTATGATCGTATTTTCTTTTCGTCCGGGTCAGGGTAATCCTGAGAAGGACTGTTGTCGATAGTGGAGAATCACCTTTCGACAAAGTTAGCGGAAGTCATTACCAGAGTGACCACAATCACAGGGTTCGTACGCGTCTTAAAAACCCTTAAAAACCCTTGAATTTCAGGAGGCCGATTTCAAGACCTTGAAAGTACTTGAATTTCGTTTTGGGTCCTTGAAAGTCCTTGATTTTTTATTGAACAACATCGAAAAATATCTGCTTCTGTTTTGCACCATCTGTAAACCCAAAGCATAGATGTTAACAGAAACATTTTTCTTGGTTTTGAGGTAAAATTGTCATTACAAAAAGTCCTTGAAATTTCTAAGTAGGGTCCTGGAAAGTCCTTGAAAAGTCCTTGAATCTTTGGCCTGAAAAAGTGTACGAACCCTGCAATCAGGAGTACCCAGTCCCTCATCCAGAGTGACCACAATCAGGACTGCCCAGTCCCTCACCCAGAGTGACTACAATCAGGACTACCCAGTCCCTCGCCCGGACGATCAGACCACACGGTCAAATATTACCCCCGGGTACAAACCATTTAATGTATTGTATGTTGCATCTTCTCTAGGCGATTCCGCCACAGAGACCAGTCAGTGGTACATCGTTATCTTTACAAGAAATAATTATCGTGGGAAACTGTGAAAAGCAGGTATCTAAATTTTGTCTTGGTCAGACGCTCGCAGAAAGCTGGACGCGTGTCACAAATGAACTTAACAATAACTTAGCTGACTGTAGAGTCTCTGTGGCTCAGTGCACGTGGTATAACATCAGTGCGCAGAATCCGAACGTCTTGGGTTCGAACCGTATGTACTATATCTCTTGGGTTAAATAGGTCAAAGTTTTGAAGATTTCACATATTCGCACATCAATCCGATAAACGCTCACATTTAAAATATGTTTTTCATTGAAATAATTTTTTTTTACAGGTAAAATTCAGCGAGTTAACATTGGACATGTTTCGTATACTGCAAGCTCTTGAGCGAGAGCCTGAGGATGCATCGTCACGTGCGTTGGTGACTTCTACCGAGGTGACTGGGAGTAAAGATAGTCAGGTATATTGTAATCTTAAAAAAATTATTTTGTTTTCAGGACGCTTATTACAAATAAACCTTGTACCTGACCTGGTTCAGCAACGAGTTCCCTCTGTTAAGTGGTGGAACATGGTAGTGCGGATTAGAAATTGGCTGGAGTAAAATTTCTCCTGTGGGAATCAGATTTTTTTTCTGTACTCCACCCACGCGATAAGACGAAATATTATTTATCTTCCTTTGTATCGTTGATTCGTTTTAGGAAGTCAATGGTGTGGAGCGATCTTCTTCCAAGCGACCGAATCCTCATAAATATCTTCTCTATAAACCAACGCTAACTCAGTTGTATGTGTTTCTGGCCTGTGGTATTAAGGTGTGTATGCTTTAACTACTGGTGAGTGTGAAGCAGAATCGAACCTTAGTACAACTTGGAAACTTTGTCTGGCTTCATTGGCAGGCTGCTGATTAACCATAGGTGGTGTATGAGGATATTTTTCTCAAATGGACACTTTTTTTTGTGTTTGCTCAGGCACTCATAATGGTAAAATGTAGTTACGGTTTCACACTTATTTCATATGAAAGCTTTTATATGCTTATAAAATTTGCCATATCAAAGGCACGTCAACAGTATCTTAAAAGGATGAGAAAAATTCTTACCCTTTCAAAAAGGGTTTTCACGTGTGTTTCAACTATTTTTCAATGCCTTCACGCATGCTCTTTAGAGCCACGGCGATGATTTATGACTGAACACGAAAAACCCCAAATTTTACACTGAAACAACCTAGGAAGCGCCCGAGCATTGATATAGATCACTAATACGATGTTTATTATGAATCTTGACGTTTAAGCTTCTGTTCTTGTTCAAGGAACTTCCAAACAATGGCGTTATGTTGGTTTATGTGTCCGGTGATAGTTGCCCTGGAAACGCGAAAACTGGAGAAGAAGGTAAACACAAGTCAGTTGCATTTCAACTCGTTCCAGTCCTTACTCTACGGAAGGTGCTTCATCATTTCCTCTAATACCTGCTGCCATGACTCGATCCTACCTATCTTGCTCTTCCAGAGACCAATAAGAATCAACTGGTAATAATTCAGTGTTGCTTACAATAGAAATTGTCTGCATGATTTCTTTCTGAGGAGATCCTTCTTTCCCGTCAGGTCCTTACGAGCAGGGAGGAGTCGCAATGTGCCACAAAAAGATATCAAACGAGGAAGCAGCGAGACGAACGAGAACAAACCTGAAAGATGTTCACTGGTGCGTTGAATTAATGTCGTAATTGTTAGATATTTCTTGTTTTTAATTTTTTTTTTAGTGAGCACGAATCGCCGTTGGGCTTTTCACGTTCTCACGACTAAAAAATTAAAATGATCAAAGGAACTTTTTAGTTTTGTTCAAACGTACTTGGCTTTACCCAAACAGGCCTAATGGTTTTATGAAAGAAGGGTAATGTTCCCATATTTTGATTACGTTTCGAAATGAAATACTTTCTTAAAGATCTCGAAAAAGGTATCGACTTCAACTTTATACTAGCGGTAGAGGGGTGTGTTTTTTTTTTTTTTCTCAGAGTAGAAAACGATCATTGTAACTTTCTCTTTTATACGTGAGAGGATTAGGGAAAAGGGGCGTGTGTCCAAACGTTTTAGCTATGATTTTAGTTCAAATGAAGGCTACTTATACAAGAGTTCTATGTTCTGTCAATTTAAGTGTTAGTCAAGGTCTCAGTGTTACTGTCATGATGTACCTGCAACATAGATTCAGATAACAGATATATATATATCTTGACGTTTTGTTGTATGGTATCACTGAGTATTTTTACGAGTTGTGCCGTATTTTGACGAGCCCGTAGGGCGAGTCAAAATACAAATAACGAGTAAAAATACGTAGCGATACTACACAACAAAACGTCTAATAAGTTGTTTATTATCCAACACATTAAATTGTTATTGTTCGCGGATATTTATTTACGGGGAGTGCGTGACAGAAGTATGCGAAGCGGAACGGAATTGGCGCGTTGTTGTGTTGCTGTTTCTATTTTCTTCAAAAAAATGAAGAAATCTCCAGGTTTCCTAGCTGTTTTTCGTCGTTCGATTCATCTAATAAACTTGGATTTATATTTGCCAGCCATTCCGACTCTTCGTCCGCCGTTAGAAATGTGCTTCAAATTGTCCGCCATTTTTTTTTTCGTATCTTCATTCCAATTCTTCGCTTGCGTGCGCGATGCGAGAAAAACTGTCTAACCGGTTCTCTGGAGCACAAATACCGCGTGATATTAGTACTCGTCTATGGCGTTATTTGCACTCTAGGAGTGTAGTTGGATA
The DNA here is from genome assembly GCF_964205215.1 of Stylophora pistillata. Taxonomy (NCBI): domain Eukaryota; kingdom Metazoa; phylum Cnidaria; class Anthozoa; order Scleractinia; family Pocilloporidae; genus Stylophora; species Stylophora pistillata. Next base: position 40,842,631 of record NC_142522.1, read on the forward strand.
ATAAGTGACATTGGTATATAAGTGTATGAGGTGGGTGTGGTTTTGTAAGGAGTTAACCCTTTGATCGTGAATTCTCCCTTCAAGCTATAACACATTTCCTTATAAATTGGTGATGAGATTTTGGTGTTAGATCAAGATCACAACTTCTACCTGATAAGTTTGCATATTCTCATTACCTGTTGGTTGGATAATGTATGAATATCCAAGGGGGAAGTTACATGTTGATCACTTCTGGGAGTTAGAAGGGTTAACTGCAGCTCGTTGATAGGGCATCTTAGCAGTAGTCAGAGACCCATATGTTCGATCCTCATCAGATGTTTTTTCTTTGTCTTCGCCCTTGGCAAATCAAATACAAACATCTTTTGACTTGCTCTAGCTTGTACCCAGAAGACCTTGTGCCCTTCAGTAGAAAGCCCCTTGTGGTGATAGTAGACAGCTCAAACAGTCATGCTTTCAGGGTAAGTTCTACATGGTGCTATTTTATCTTTCGCACTGAACCATAGACTTTTATTGTACGGTTGGACTCTATAGATTACTCTCTTTCTCAATGCTGCCATTCCCGATGGCAAACAAGGCGTCGATTTGATATATACAGAGACTCAAACTGGACAATAGTTGTTAGGAACTATTTACATTTTTGCAGAAGGATAGTTGAAAATCGGCAATCAGGTTCACTCTTTTGTTTCACAGGTCGTGTTTTCATTTTATTCTATGATTTGGCTATGATAGTGAAACAAAAAATAAAATCATATTTGGGTCTTTATTCACGTACAGAAGAAACACTTTTTTTTTCAAAAGTCCTGCGCTATTTTTTTACGAACTCGTGAAAGACTGAGATAAAGACTTAAGATTGCACGCATTATTATCGGAAATATCACTTCATGCGATGGTTTCGTCCAATTGATAATACGACTGTAAAAGTAACAAAGAGCTTTTGTTTATCTTTATGCAGTATTTTCCAAGTTTATTTGGACAACCGCTGGTCTGTTTGATGTCGCCAATTACTGTTCCTGCAACAATGCAAGGTCAGGTTTGTCTCATTTCAATAACATTGAAGATACAGAAAGAACGTTGATGTGCCGAAGTTACAACTGTAGCTTTTAGGAATTTTTTGGATCAATTTTAGTATCTGACCAACTACGCGCCCACCGCTCCTCCAACACAACAACAGTCAACTGATGACAAGTTAGAGTTAATGTTGCGATAGGGGAGGGGTGGGTGCACAGTTGCTTCGATACTGACACTAATCGATTCGTTTTGCAAGTAGCGTTTGGTTATTGCGTGGCCAATTTTAGCAAGACGTCTATCGTTACCACGATCCTGTAATTTGTCTGGGCCAGCCGGGTTGTTCAAAGCTGGGCCAAGATAACCCAGAGTAAGTGTTAAATCTGATTTTCAGATCTGAAAGCTTTAAGAGAAAATTCAATAGAATTCTTTTTGTACAGAACTTGATTATTGGATGCTCTGAAAAGAATGGAATAAATTATCTTGAAAAGGCTTTTGAGCAAGGGAGTGAAGAAACCCTGACGTAAATTTAGCCTTGGGTCAGCGCTAATCGGCCTTCGAACCACTGGACCCTGGATAGCTATGTCTTCAAGGTTGTGCATGGTCTGTTTGTCGAATTTTTTACTTTACAGAACAAAGTCGTAAGGGGAGTCTCTTCACTTTGTTCCTCTTCAATCCGCTGGTTGGTTTCTGCTACGTGTGCAGCATTACTAATCTTCACAGTGATTTGTGGGATACCTGTGAGCGTCAAGTGCGACGAATAATGAACGACATTCTACGAGTATTTTACGACTGGTCCCGATATGTCGGTAAGTCGTTGTAGTGGCTAGAGTGCCACCACTGCCGGAAACTAGTCTAAGCTTTGCAATTGGAAATTTTTTTTTTCCTATGCTCGTGACAAAACGAGTGACATCTTTCTCTATAAGACGACAGATCATAACATTTACTGTCTTTCTGATACGATACGTTTCACGTGGACGCAGTTATGAGTTCTTGGGGTATTCACTTATAACTTTAATTCAATCCCATTTGTCTCCTTTTTTCTCCCCCCCCCCCTTTTCTTTCTCTTTTTTCTTTTTTTTGCTTTGCAATTGGAAATTTTTTTTTCCTATGCTCGTGATAAAACGAGTGACATCTTTCTCTATAAGACGACAGATCATAACATTTACTGTCTTTCTGATACGATACGTTTCACGTGGACGCAGTTATGAGTTCTTGGGGTATTCACTTTTAACTTTAATTCAATCCCATTTATCTCCTTTTTTTCTCCCCCCCTTTTCTTTCTCTTTTTTTTTTTTATAGAATTAGAATCCGTCGGTGAAAGTTTCGCGAAAAATTTTGAATTACTCAGGATGAGTTTGGCTTGTGAATCTTTTATCTTTCCTTTGACAGATGTTGTCTTTATTCAACTCCTCGATGATGAATTTCTTCGGCTAATGATTCTCCGCTTTATTTTCTGTTTCTACACAATGCATCTTCATCGAGCATTCAAGGTATGGCAAACCGATCCAGGGTTTAGAAGAGTATTTAGACTTCTATGTAACCCATGAAATGTTGTTGGAATGACAGCCTATTTTAGAAAATACAGATGATTCTCCTGTAACTCAGTTGACCAAATAGGATTCATGTGCGCATAGAACAGTTTTTAATTGACTGTCGAAAGTAATCCGGATTTTTATTGTTTTTGCTTTTCATTGCCCTGTGAATGGCCCAAAAGACTCATCTTAAGTCTGTCAAGTCATCACAAAGAAAAGTGAAGCTAATCACGACTCGGTCACTCGCGTTCACGGTTTTCCCGCGCTATCCTGCGCTTTCCCGCGCTTTCCCGCGCTTTAGGCGAAAAGTACTCTATGATATCGAGTGTACAGGTTTTTTTTTTTTTTACAAAGTTTTAATCTGCAGTATTTTTTCTGACAATTGTAATGAATATATTGTGTTTTCCTTTGAATCCCTCTTTCTTTAGGGGTCAGAGTTCTACCCAAAAAGTTTCCCAAGATTACCCGCAAAGGAAATTCTTCTCAACGGCAGCATAGAGAAACAAGTTCTTGAACTGGCCTCCATGTTGGATGTACGGAGTCTTTTCTACGAGATTGGAGAAGGTCCTCCCACGGATTAAGACTTTTTCAGCTTCTAGCGTCACTTACGATGATTCCGAGAAGATCGTTATACCTTGCACGCTGGCGTGACATTGAGGTGGGCGTGACAGCCAGAGGCGACAACATTTCTGAACATAGCGTGTGACCCGAGTATTTCGGCTGTGAATTCTGTTCAACGGATAAAGGATTTTTGATTAATCGAGGAAGAAATGAACCTTGAATGATTAGACACGCCTCACTGGCAGCTGAACCACTTACGTTAAAACGGTTCAGAAAATTGAGCACGACTAGTGATTATTGAAACTATGGAGGAATGTCTCTATTTACTACAGAACAGATGGCAATTCCCGTCCAGCAACAATCTTTGCTGATATGAATGCTGGAGATCAAAAAGATAAATTTATACTGGAGATTGAAAAGTACACCGCTTTTGGTCTTTCTTACAGCAAATATTTTTGAATCGGTGTTATAGGCATTTTTAACGACATTGGAAGTAAATATAGATGTACCTAAGAATCAATTAGTTTGTATAACGTTAACACGTAAGTGGATTAAGTTTTGTGTTTGTGATTTTTCTTTTGCTGTACTTTTTTTCTATTATCTGAGATTTTTCAACCTCAAAAATGGTTGATAGGCAATTCATTCTCAGGCTAAGAGGAATTCAAACGGAAACAGAATAAAACGCTGTTACTCATATTTGCTGTTTATGATTTTTTTCTTTGCCAGATGTAACCTTTTACCCCATTTCACTACCTTACCATTCCTACATCTTCAGGACGGAGAAAGGGGGAGAATAATGGGAGGTTAGGAATTAAGTGCTCGGTGTGTTCTGATTATTTATGTGAGTGATTGGCTTGGGTCAGTCGCGGAGATACAGTAAGTGATGTGTTCTTCATGTGCCAATTAATGATCTCTCCTAGAGTATTGCGTAGTTACTGAACCGTGTATTGAACGTTTTTTTCCTTTTGCCTTTGAATTGTGAGAAATCTGTTAAACCATACTAGGGGCCCGTTTCTTTAAAGTCCCGGTAACCTGACGAGCCCTTAAAGCTGTTCTGTTTTCATTCAAGAAGGGATTTTAAAAGTTTTGAAAATGGTACAATAAAGCTATCACCTAAAAGAAAACAACTTAGGACTGGTTTGGGTGCTAGAACTTGCTTTCCTATCCTCTAATTTTGATTTTAAAACATGGTTTCGGGCCTGTTAAGTTACCGGGACTTTCGAGAAACGGGCCCCAGGGGCCTGGTAACTAAACGGGTCCGAAGCCATGTTTTAAAATCCAAATTTAAAGGATTGGAAAGAAGGTTCTGGCACCCAAACCAGTCCTTTTTGTTTCTTTAGTGGTAGTTTTATTGTATCATTATCAAAACTTTTGAAATCCCTATCTTGAATGAAAACAAAACAGCTTTACGAGCCCGTTGAGAAACGGGCCGCAAATTCGATCTGTTCATTCGATTAAACAAAAACAGAAAATAAAGTTATCAGTAGACAAAATCTTGTTTTTTCTTTTCGTTTGTTTCATTCCAGCGAAAACAACTACATTTAAACGTCATGACTCAAATTAATGGTGTCATCGTGACACACTTCTTTCTCATTGACGTCAAGTGGAAATCGCTATTGAGGAAAGTATCTCATTTTACAAAAATACGTTATTTCTCGGTTCGTATGTACGTATACTTTATTTTTGGCAATGATTTCTTCAAACATCTTCTGAAACAGGAGCCATTTCACCAATCGAGTCTTCGCAAAGTGACGAAGTATTGAGTCAGGGTCGCCACCTTCCCCACAAAAATTCGGGCTCAAACAGGTGCGACTTTGCAAGGTAAACTTGTTCGTGAGTGTGTGTACGTGAGTGAGTGTGAATTAGCTGTGTTATACCGTAGGTCCTGTTTATTACGTTTAGTGCAGTAGTTAAGTATTGTAATGAAAGTTGTGTAAATAGTTGTGTGCAATGCAGTAAAGAAAAACTATATAAATACCGAACCAAACGAAAAGGAAAGTTTTGATGGCGATCAGAACGAACAAACAGAGGAAAGCTTTTCCGAAACGTTCGTTATTCCTTCTCTGACGCTAAACGACGGCGGTGGATTTCAAGAAGGGAAAGAGAGCGAACATTGTTAGAGTAAAAGGAAGTGCAAATCATCGTCGCCTAATTTCCGAGCGAAAGGGAAAAACCTTGACCGTGCTAAATCAAAAAGAAACGATACATCCTCTGGCAAACATTTGAAAGTGGATTCATCAAGCAAAAGAAAGCGTGGGAGGTCGCGGCCACCGCTTTTTTTGCGAAAGGACAAATCTGACAAACACGCGGGGTGTCAAGAAAATAAGCAAGGCATTGGCAGTGAAAACATCCATTGGAATGAACTTTCGTGGAAGCAGAGAAGTTTGCATGATGTTAATGCCCGCTGCATATTTTAGAAAGCTTTCATATTTGAGATTATTGTTCGAGATAAGCATGGTGTTCGGAACTGACTTAGTTTAAAGAAACAACCTCTCAACCGAACATTTTCACATTGTACCCTCTTTTCTTCCCGTCGATAGCAATTTTAATGTTTTTCCTTTGCTCTGAATTTTTTTTTAACATAAGTGGTAAGGAAAAATACGAATGAGGGATTTATTTTCCACTTGTTCATTTTCAAGTGTTTTAGCTCCTAATTTTCAAAATAGCATTCTATTCTAATAATATTCGTATCGATCGCACAAAGCATGTGCGAAAGACGGGAACAACTCAAATGAAGCGCTCGCCATTTACGTTCTTTTATGGCAAACTAAAACGTCTGATGCTTAATAAACGTAAAAAAGAATGATAATCAAAGTTTGAACCATCCAGTGGAGCCATTTTGTTGCTCGCTTTCCGTTCATGTAATATCCTGCTCTAGATTGTAATACCGTCGCATATTTTGCGCGTTCCGCGCCCCAATATGGTTAAATGACGTAACATTTGACAATTATTCACCGCGGTGGAAGATGACGACGTCAAGAAGATGAGAAGGACCTGGAAACAACTTGAAAGAGCAGCCCAGGACAGAGCACTCTGGCGGAATGGTGTCGGCGGCCTATTCTCAAGGAGGAGCGATGGGCTTAAGTAAGTAAGTAAGTGGTCCACTATGGCAAAAAGACGTCGTTTTCTGTCGTCTTTGTCGAAAATCTCTTTCGTTTTTGAACTTTGAATTATAATTTTCCTCTCCCTTTACCCCCTTGTATACACGCGCGCCGCGCGTGTTTTTATAAATTAGCCAATCACATCAAAGAACTTTAACCTTGAATTGAAATTTGACGTGGACATTTTTGTTCTTTATCTCTGTGCTTTTTTGTTTTTATGGAGTTGTAGTTTGGGTTTTGTTTTTGAGTTTTCGTCCACGTGACCTTTGATTGTCTCGTTCCAGTCCTTCCAGCAGACAGACAGACAGACAGACATCTATATTTATACAGGATAGCCCCTTCAGTGTAGTAAACACTGGTATCAACGGGGGTCCTGTTACCCACCCATCCCACCCCAGGGGAGGACATCCATCACACAGTAATCTCGTGCGTGGGAAATTAACGTCTCCTGCCCCTAACCCTGCAGGAGACGGGACCTCCATTTATTCGTCCCTATCCGAGAAGACTAGAATATCTAACCATTTCTTGATGTTAAAGAAAGGAAGCATATTCTTCTCAGTTAATTTTAAGACCCTGAGTGTTGGTCCGGCCGGTATTCAACTCTCGACCTCCCGCACAGCAGTCCGGCGCTCTCCCAATTGAGCTAACCAGGCGGCGGTTAACATTAACTCAGCACTGAGTAACATTAGAGCGAACACCCTTTCACCCAGTGATGCCCCATTTACATGGTCTCCGGTACCCGATACAACCTGAGTTACCCTGGGTGAGCTAACTTTTCACTTATTTCTTTACAAAATTCAGCCGCCCGTTTACATGAGGTTGTGAACTCGTCTCGGGAAGCGAGATAACTCTGGGGCGGGGGGAGGGGGGCGAGTTGTCTCACCTCTGCATGAAGGGAAACCCTGGCAAGTAGGACAACTTTTTCTTACGTAAATGCCTTGTCACGTCCACCCGAGACGAGACAACTCGAACAGAAAATGGGTGCGCATGCTATAACCAGAGCACGTGTGTATTACAAGAAAAAGACTCGCGGCAAAAGAAATGACAATGTGTTCACGCAGAAAAGAGAGCGTGGGGGCTGGGACAAATTGTCGCGCCCCCGCGCTCTCTTTTATTCCGTGAGGACATTGTTATTTCTTTTACCGTGAGGGTATTTTTTTTGCCGTGAGTCTTTTCCTTTTTGCCGTGAGGTTTTTCTTTTGCCGTAGGGTTTTTTCTTTTGCCGTGGGTCTTTCATTTTTGCCGTGAGGTTTTTTCTCAGTTGCCGGGTGGTTATTTCTTTTGCCGTGACAGTTGTGGGCCACCGTACGTTAATGACTTTTAGACCCTAAAATCACACACAGCAACGCTTGGGCCGCGGTTCGCCTCTGATCTTCCCGACTCTGCGATCTCCCGAACTTTCACATTCCTCCACTATTCAACATTCCTCGCGCGTATTAGCCACACATAGTTAGCGAAGATACTGGTAACCGGTAGCTGTAACCGGTGACTAAAAGTTCTATGTCAATCTATATGACCAGCGGAAGTACATTTCAAGATGGGAACTTTATCAGCTTTTGGGGTAATGTAATGAAACAGCTGTAACATTTTGTCTCATGTCTTAAAATGGTGAGTGAATTGATTACTCGTTCCGTAGAAATTTTATTTGATTTTAACGTGTTTTTCCTACCCATTGGGAATTTCACACAAGCTTCTCTTGCAAAGAAAAATCGAAGGATCAACTTGGTAGTCTCTTTCATCCGCTCACAGTAAACGCAGAGTTTGTGAAAGGATAGCATTAAAATAAAACGTATGGATGATTACGACTGTTGTTAAAGCGAATGAACAAAATATATGTGTTAATGCAATCTATTCTTTGCCGATGATTCTCTAGGGTTCTCAAGTGAAAGATGTAAAACTTCCCCCTGATTCGCCTACACAACTGCTTTTGAACAAGCACGCTGATTTTATTGCAGCATACGGGAAGAAGAAAGACGACTATGTATGTAAGATAAGTGTTACAGTTTTTCAAGGTAGGAAGATGACTGATGGACTGACTGAATCATTGCCTGACTGACTGAGCAACTTGCATATTCAGTATAGTGGCTGACTAATAACTGCCTGATTGAATGCCCAGTGGTCCAAATGCCCACCTGAGTAAGTGACTGACTCACTGGTTAGTTGATTCAAAACTGAAGAATGACTGACTAACTAACATACTCACTAACCTCCTAATTAGCTGACTAATGATTAACTTATTGACTGACTGACTCACTGGTTAGTTGATTCAAAACTGAATAATGACTGACTAACTAACATACTCGCTAACCCCCTAATTAGCTGACTAATGATTAACTTAGTGACTGACTCATTGGTTAGTTGATTCAAAACTGAATAATGACTGACTAACTAACATACTCACTAACCTCCTAATTAGCTGACTAATGATTAACTTAGTGACTGACCCACTGCTCCAATGACCAATTCTGAACAAGTGACCCACCGACCAATTGAATTGCAACTGACTGCCCAACTGACTGACTTACCGGCCACTTGATCAACTGACTAACCTCCAGACTCACTTACTGACCCAGTGAAATTCAGACCAACTGACTCATTAGCCCAACGATCAATATTATCTGTCTTAATCTTTCATTCAGCAATCCATCTACATTATGGAATAGTAATGTCTGTTTCAAAAAAAATAACAAAGGAACCAAAAAAAAAAAAGAACTTCACCCTTTTTTTTTTCTGCTGTCAATATCAAACATCCCATAAGGAGTACTGTATTACAGAATATCTGCGTATGAGTGGAGTGTATTGGGGTTTGACATCAATGTTCCTAATGGATAAGCAAGATATGATGGAGAAAGATGAAATCATCAAGTTTGTCAAGTCTTGCCAACATGAAAATGGTGGATTTAGCGCCAGTCATAACCACGACCCTCATCTGTTGTACACTCTGAGTGCCATTCAGGTATGTTGGACTGAAACACTTCATAAAATCTTTCTTCATTTTGACCTTAATTTGAAGCCTGCTGTAGTTTCTTTTTAAAAATTTGTTACGGAAGGGTGGTAATTTCCCCTCTTTCATTATTCATGTTTTCCAACATTGAACTTCTTGCTCTAAATTCTAAATTTAAATTTTCAACCATTTCAATTTCATTTGAGAAACTGTAAAGGGAGCTTAAATTCTGCTACATTTGCTATTTAATCTTTTTCTTCCATTCTTTTGCTTGATAACACCCAAAATGATTACTACTTCGTCAAAGGACACATAATCTTCTTCACCTTATCCCTAGAGCTTGAAGATCATTTCAGATTTATTTATCACATCTATATTTTAGGTTCTCTCACTTTATGGATGCATTGAACTAATTGATGTCAATAAGACAGTGGACTATGTATCAAGACTTCAGCAAGATGATGGATCATTTGTAGGGGACAAGTGGGGTTAGTTTAAACATTTCCTATGTTATCATTAAAATCCAGTTTAACTTTTTCCCACACTGCTGAAGATCTTGTAATTACTTCATGTCATCCTTCAGTAGCATTTCAAAATGGTTAAATACATATAGTTTCTCATGAGACTTTAAATTGCTGTAAAGTTAATTATGAGTTTTAACTCATTTTCAGTTTTTTAGAGCTTTTGCTGGTCCATGATGTTATCATCATCATCAGAAACCTGATGAAACTGTGGATTGGCAAAAGATTGGAGATTTGTTTTTAACTTTTTTTAAATTTTTTACTGTAGTTGAAGGCCTCACTGGAAACTATTATACCGTGAAAATGTTGTACTTAGGGTTCATACTGCCGCCCAGTTAGGGTTCAAACCGCCGCCCAGTTAGCCCAATGGATAATGTGTTGCATTGTTGTGCGGGAGGTCGAGGGTTCAAGCCCCGGCCGGACCAACACTCAAGATCTTAAAATAATTGAGAAGAATTTGCTACCTTTCTATAATGTCAAGAAATGGTTAGATATTTTAGTCTTCTTGGATAGGGATGAATAAATGGAGGTCCCGTCTCCTGCAGGGTTGGTGGTAGGAGACGTTAATTTCCCACACATGAGATTACTGTGTGATGGATGTCCTCCCCTGGGGTGGGATGGGGGGGTTTCTACATTGAGTGTAAAGTGCTGTTGATCTGTCATTGTAAATAGCGCTCTATAAGAAATAAATTATTCTTATTATTGTTATACCTTGGAAATGGTTTAGTTTGGCATTTTGCTGTGTTCCTGATATGAAATTGTAACTGTATAGAATCATAATATAATGATATTAGATTTGACTTATTCATTGTTTTTATTTGCACTTCCGGAACTCAGGTCATATCACCTTTTTTTTTTTTTTTTCTCTGACCTTAGATCAAGGTCATTTACATTCTACATATATTTGATATCTTCAAAGCTTATTTTACTCATTTCTTATACTTCATTCACTTATTTACTTATCTATCTATTCTATACGTTATGAATTGAGGTGTAAATAATCTTAAATTTATGTAGCTCAGGTAAATTTTAATGGGTAAATAGTGTATGAAATTAGTTTTCTTCAAGCTAAATATTATTGAAACTTTAATAAAGTCCTTCATTCAGATCAAGTCTTAGGAAACCAAGAGGAAGATGCTATGATTTGTTATATA